>NW_020454350.1:350321-363871 GCF_003342845.1 Nothoprocta perdicaria | reverse complement strand
AAAAAAAAAAAAAAAAAAAGACTTTCATAATTTGCTGGAGCAAAATGATAGATGTGGTTGCCTGGTTGTCTTCAAACCAAAGAAAAAATATGTTTCAAGATAAGAGTTTGTACTAGATAGGGGCTTGCCAGTGGCCTGGTACTTTCTAACGCAAGCAGATTTCAGCATGTTAGCCTCACCTAACTGCTGCATTGACAGGTTCACATGAGAAAAGAGGTGACCTCTCAAGCAGATGGATCCTTTTCACCAAGCCAAAGCCAAAAAACACTGTTCTAACCAGCAGAACAGTGTCTTTTAATCCCTTGTAGTAGTAACTATAGTTACTGTAGTAGCAACTCTATTGCCTTGTTCACATCCATCCAGAGAAAAAGAGGGAAAAAAACCTAAAATCAAGTTTGGTATGGAAAGGAAAACACGATGTTGTCCACAGCCTGCTCAGCTGATGAGTCAGCAAGGGTTGGGAACCACAGCAAGAGAAAGCCACGAGCAGTCTCCCTGTCGAATCTCTTACCAAGTGGATGTCTACTTTCTATATATATTAACAACTTTAACTAAATGTTCACTGTAGCTACAAGTAGAGTTCATTTGTAATTTACTATCTTTTTTTGTCATAGACAAGTTTTGAAGCTAAGCTTTGCTAATTCGGTTTAGCTTCTAGGAAAGTGGTCTGTCTTTTCTATGGTTTTGGGGAGATTTTTAAATATGCATCAGTTGTTATAAGAATGTCTGATGATCCTTGTAGTCTTTAAACAGATGTAAAGATGCTCCAATGAGAGCTGCATTTTCACTTGAGAGGGCTAAAATTAGCCATGACATAGGATCACAAACTCAGGGTGGAACATTACAGAAAGAAAATGCCATGTTTAGACAGAACCTGAGAAGGTTAATGAAGGTGTCAGTAACTTCTTTCCCAATTATGCCAGCTACAGGTCATAAATAAAAAATAAATTGGTTCTTTTAATTCACAAAAAAGGGGAAGCTGAGAGTGAAGGATGCAGCATGAGAACATGTGCAATTATCTGCAAACTTAGAGTCCAGAAGACTTTTCTGCAAAGCACCTGTGAATATATAAGTATGATTGGAACTTGAAAATGCGTATTTTTATAAGACATAATATCTCATCTATTAACCATTAATCTATGGTTAATAGATCTTAATCTATTAACCATTCCAAGTATATATTTAATGTTTTATAATCCAATTAATTTGTTTTCCTCTTTTGTTGTTGTTATTAATCAAGATATTTTAAATGAGAAGATTTTATGTTATGTTAAACACTGAATTTACTGCTGCAGGTTTGACTCTTTTGACTGTTGTCGGCAGTGAATTAGATCTAGGCCTGTCAAGTCTCTGTTCCTCTTGAACATTTTTGTTTTGTCTCTTCAGACTGCAAGTTTTTCAAGGCAGGAACATCTTATCTAGCAGAGATCTTAACAGTGACAAGCTCCTGTACTGCTACTACAATTAATAAATACAATAGCAAAATATTTTTTAGCCTTATTGCTCTGCTCTTCCTGTAATCAGGAAATATTTGAGCATGTATTTTGTTCTTCTTGCTTACTGACAGGGTTGTGCACAGCCATAGGACTGAGAACAGAGGGCAGGTCTCTGCCTTCAGCTGCACTCCTCCATCTGCTATGCTGCACAGCCTACACAGCAGCTCTACTTTATTGAAGCAGAAAGAAGGAGGATGGTAACCTTTCTTCTTGTTTCCCAGTTTCTCTGTTCTGTTTTTGTTCTCATCCTGGGATGACATAACCAAACCCATATAACATAAATGTTAAGCAAAGTGAGGAAGGAGTTAATGTCTGTGATAGGAAGAGTCTGCTGTCAATGAAGCCACCTGGTGCCCATTAAGGAGTAGTTATGAGAGAAGGGTGAGAGATAAAGTAGGAAGGTTTTATAGTGTGGGAGAGAATGAGGCAAGAGGCAGCATTGGGTTAGTGGTTTGGGTAGTAAGCAGAGCCAGGTGTTTGAAGCCATTGGAGGGAGAAAAGATTTATAAGSTACTTCGCAAGGCAAAAAGCTGTTTTCTTCTCCCATATGGAGGTAATGAGTTAGTGGTAAGGTCTGAACCAAAAGAATGCTCCTGTGGAGAAGATACCAAAACAGTTAACATAAAGGTGACTGAATCTTTGCTTAATGATTTGCAAAGATCTAAGGTCAGTGTTCAATGGAGGTGAGGCTCTAGGGCTTTAGGGTTCCGTGTATAACTGTGGTGCCCTAGTCCCTCTTTGTTGTTGATTTGAAGGATTTATTTTTAAGTTAAACTAAAGAATACCTTTGTCTGCCAAGTGGTCTGGCAATTTTTAGGAGGCAGAGCTGGCCAAACAGATTCCTCACTAACAAAACTTCTCCCRTTTGGAAAATACCCCTGGCCTGTAAAAGGCAATATGTTTATCAACTCCCATTAGAGTAAGTTGGATATTTTTCATGATTATTCTTGATTGTTAGGYTGTCCACTAGTCCTCTTCTCTGCCCTTCTATTTCCCAACTCAAAATCTATTGTGAGAAGTATATAAACTAGGGTGTATGACTTATACATGTATGGATAAATAAATAAATAAAGACTATACCAGTTGGATAGTTTTTCTTCTTCTAAATATGACRTTGTCTTTAGTTTGTAACACAAGAATGAAATAAAACTGCTTAGGTGTTTCTCAAATATGTCATGGCAGGATAACAAGCCTAAGATATCTCAATGGTAGAAGTGGCTCTTAGTGCCAGCATCTGCCTGTCCTCTCCAGGATGCTCCATGACAGCACTGCCTGAGCGGCTCATAAAAGCACAGATCATTTCTGCATGTCTTGCTCTAAATGACTGGGTTCAGGATGCGCCTCCCATGAGTCATCCTTTGCCATTGCAGAAGTAACAACTGAGCTGGGAGGCAGCCGTCCCTTCAGCCTCTTGACCTTCATCTACTGCCTCAGAGAGTTAAACTGTACCATGGTATATAGAATGGGTTGAATTTAAATGATAAAACCTAGCATTGCAGTTCCTTTTTGAGTTCTGCAAGCTAAGTCATAGGAGACTGTACATGTGCCTTGTCTTTGTAAATTTATGTGTTTTTCTCTGCTCATTTATGCTGTGGCGTAAACACTGTTGTTAGAGGCATTGCTTTGTTCAGTGGTCATTTGGCAGCAGCCAGTGCTGAAAACACAGAGCACAACAGTGGACATGCTGGAGCACTTATCTGTTCCCAAGATCCTTTGTTAAGCCATTAAAAGCATCCTGCCCTATTGCTAGCATAATTGGAATTATTTGAGGGATAGGTTTTGCAACATGATTTGGAGGGAATGGGAGGAGCAGGGTTGAGAGGAATGAACCTGCTCTGTGTGAATGTACTAGCTGTCCTTCCCTGCTTAGTCATAATAGGAGGTTCTTATGACAAGGCATTTTGGACTAAGTTTTTAGGCTGTCAACAACTTYGGAGAAGGTCTGCTAGCATTCTAGAAAACCCATTCCTTCACCTTCTCCATGCAGTTTTGTTGCAATTGSTGAACTGTTTTTTGTCCTTGAATGAAATAATTTTGGTTCTAACTCAGCTGGTAATAAATGAGTTCAGGGAAAATGGCAGCAGTAGTTTTGCATAATGCTGGTTTAGCAATGCACTATTAATTTAGGTTAATTTAGGTTAATTTAATTTAGGTCATAGAAGCCTGAAGGGAGTATGTTTGTTATTAGGMTGTGTCAAAAATGCCTCGAATCTCACTGCTGTGCGAGATGCTGCTGTRTGAGAGCTGGCCCGAAGGACTAGCAATGGCAAGGTTCAGTGATAGATTTTCAGGAAATCTGAGTGTGCTGTCTATGCTGCAACAGTCACATAGTGACTGCGACTACCTGTTTCAGCAGAATTCTCTGACTGTCCTGGACTGAGCTCAAGGACTGAGTCGTGCCCTGTGAGGCTTCCTGTTTACATCCGTGCATCCTCCCAAAACGGAGTGCTCCGTGCTTCCCACACCTCAGAAGCCATACGCAGATCCCGTAACATCCTGTGCCTTTCCGTCATCGTAACACTTCTTTTTCTGAGAACTGCCGGGAGAAATCGCTCACAGGATTGTTAACAATTGGTCATCACCTTTTAGATGKGTCAGACCTTTGAGTACTCCAAGCTATTGGACTTCATTGACAAGGAAACAATATCAACAAAACATTTGCCCTTTGTTCCACACATGTATTAAGTTCACTGTTTATCGCAGTGGATAGCACACTTCCTATGTGGAGAAAAATCATCAACTTTTGATTTGAGGTCAAATATTGTGCAGCTTAAATAGGACATTCTGAACTGGCAGTGTAAGAGGTTTAAGTACTGAATGGTCTTGGCTCATCTGTGGAGACTGGCTCCTTGCGGCCATAGCCCTCTGACTCTTGCCAGCACTGTAGCCTTTTTGTAGAGGGAAATTCCAATCTCCAGCTCCCTACGAAGAAGAGCCAGATTAGCATTTTGTTCCTTTCATTTTTTTCCCTGCCCTTTGCCCTCAGAAGCATGCCTGATGTCTTGCAGCACTTACTTAACAGTTTTAAAGAGAGAATGAATGTTAAGCAATGAATAGGGATATGAAGAGTG
This sequence comes from Nothoprocta perdicaria, assembly GCF_003342845.1. Taxonomy (NCBI): domain Eukaryota; kingdom Metazoa; phylum Chordata; class Aves; order Tinamiformes; family Tinamidae; genus Nothoprocta; species Nothoprocta perdicaria. The sequence continues at coordinate 359,304 of NW_020454350.1, read as the reverse complement.
AAGTCCTCCCTAGTAAGGAATAAAACATTGGATCCTCTGATACCACAGGYACTAAACTTTGTCTTCTGAGGGCAGCCAGCATAGACATACTCTCTGGATGCAAAAAAAAAAATTCATGAACGCTGGTTTTCGGAGGTGAGGTAGCTTGACTTGAATAGCTCAAGCATGTCACCAGCTCCATGCCCACGTATTGCAGAAGAAGCCAAACACAGCAAGAAGTGGCTTCCATCACTGAGGCTACATCCCGAGCCACCTGCACAGCCCAGATCCTGCCCTCAGGCCTGCACACAGCAGAGTATCAGGATATTTGGGAGCACTGTCATGAGAGCAGGATTTGGCATTACAGTACCAGTGTAGCTTTGCTCTGCACTGTTCAGATTGCATGAAGCTGGGAATTCACATTGTTCTTGTGTAAAGGCTCCCTCCAATTAGGACTTTTCAAACATTTAGGATTATGGATTCCTCGCAACCTTTCCATTGTCCTTTTATCTTGAAGTCAAAATAGTGGCAGCCTCAATGATGTACACTATATGATTAAAAGAAAAGGACTGGAATTTGAAAGAAACACTATATTTTGCATGCCACTGAAATGTTTACTCTATAACATTTACTCTATAAATTTCTTACTCTATAAATTCTTAAAACATGGAATCATTCAATGTAAGACAGAATTTATCCAAAAAAAATGTATCTATAAGCTTCAAAGACTCACATTTTCAAAATATATATATATAAAAAAAAGATAAATTGCTTAAAAGATGATTGAATTGATATAAGCCTTAAATCCACTGCTGTAAGAGGGAAAATGCTTTAATTTTACAGTTTAAATTAATACAGCAAAAGGAGACTGTAAGTTAGGGGAAACAATACTTTCTTTCCCCAAGCAAAATCAGTAATAAAATCAAATATTAAAAAGATCTTCCTTCCTGCAAGTTCCAGGAAAAATAAAGGTGGGCACAAAAGTTGTGTGAAACAGAGCTTTGGGTCAGATCAATGAGCTGTTTCAGAAATTCATTAAGTCCACTAGCTCATTATTTTTTTTCTCATCCATCTAGAATACACACACTAATCAGCCCTCTTGCTGAAAAAAAGCTTATGTGCATGCGCGCACACATACACACACATATACAAGTCAAACAAACCCAAAGAGATGATGCAATTACCTGGCACCTGCCTTGGAATTTTAATGCATCTTTCTGGTATGCCTTTGTGTATGCATACAGCACATTTATAATGTAGTAACAGAAGTATAAACTGTGCACTTACAAACTTGAACTTTAAAAAAAGTCCATTTCTGCACTGCTGGCATTTTACCAAGCAATAGATTAGGTGTCATATTTCTTTATTGACATTATTTTTTTCAGTATTACCATTGAGAGAGTATGGTTCAGTTTGCCAGGGAGATCTTGGATAAGAAACTTTCATTTTCCTCAGGGGGAATTTTAGACATCAGTTGAGGGTTTTGTCTCATGATTTGACAAACTGTATCACACAGGTATATATATTTATTTCTGTGACATTGTGCAAAGAGAATAATGATTCCTTTTAAGTGGAAGGTAAAACTGCTTGCCAGAAGTCAGTAACTCCAAAGATGACTCAAGTTCCCTGTGAATTTTGCAGTTGTGCTCTCCCCTAGGTAATTCAGGAAAAGTCCAGCCCAACAGCATCCCAGGGCTATTGTGTGACTGTCATAGAGTCAGCAAAAGGGTCTCACCCTGAATAAATTTACACATGGCCAAGTTAAGCTTATCAGTCTCAATAACCTTCACACTTTTTTTCTTACTTCCTTCTGTTTCAACTCGTGCCAGTTTCACTTGGAGGTAGCACAGATGCTTTCTGAGTTGCTGTGACCTTACTTTCCCTTTCTCGACCTCAGTACTTTTTTCTTCCTCCACCCAAAATTGTTTTTMCTTCATTGAATTGATTCTCACAAGCTCTCAGAGAGGTCTGGCTTCTCAGACTTCTGTAAAGTAAGGTCCAAGTGCTGAAAAATTGCAAAGGTTGCAGACTGGTACTTATGAAGCTCACCCTTCCCAGAAAGGAAAGCTTGGAAGAGATCTAGAATCTCATACCTTATGGAATAGGTCAGAGTCTTATTTAGGGCAGATTCTTTCATATGTCTCACCTCAGATCCCAGGCACCGTCCTCTGATGTACAGACACCACACCTGCTCTAACTCATGGCTTTCCAGTTTCTGTGATCCTCTTATGCCTTGTGAGCAAAAGTTCACTTCAAAGTCTTAAACATTGCCATAGAGAGCAATTATTTCCAGGCTTCTGCCATTACTTTATGTTTTAGCATACCTGAAAGGCAGTGTTTGCAATCCCTAACTGAAAGTTAATAAGAACCATGGTAATTTTATGGGGTTAACCTGAGGTTAGGGCTCAGAATAAACTTAGCTGTATTTAGTCATGCTTTACTGTACTGCACTACAGTCACTGGCCTTCTTCAATCACATTGATGTCTGTTGGCTGACTCCACTGAAGATAGAAGCACTTCTAAARGTAAACTTAGTGCCAGCTGTAAAAACATATTATTTGGGTGCTTGGATGAATTATCCAAGGAACTTCAGGAGGCCCATTAGAATAGGCCATACACTGATGCATGCACTTCTCTCTGATGTATTCACTGTGTGGAGAAACAAATGTATAAAAATAGAACAATGAGTTATGTAATTTTCTGTCAAAGTATTATGTTAAATAAGACCTGTTAACAAAAAAAAAAAAAAAAAAAAAAATGTAGAGGTGAAGTTAAGGGGGCATCTACCCACCCATTTCCCTTTAGGTTGAGAGTTCATGTTCCTTATCAGGAAGCAGGCATTTGCCCTATGTTCATTTTGTCCTGTGATGCTAATTAAACACTGTCTCTGCATGAGGTGTCATCCTTGAGGATTAGCTGTTAAATTAAGGTCATGTCTGCATATCTCTAGTATTGGTCTGTGTGTTCTTTTTATTTAAAGAATATAGAAATAGAGGCCAATGTCCTGGTCAAGATTTTCTTTATCTCTGCTAAATAGTTTCTTCTGCTTAAGAGCCCTCTGACTGCTGCATTTACCACAGTAATATACTACTGTAAAGTATTTAACACTAAACTTTGTTGAAAGTTCTGTAGACTGAAGACACAACATCCATGGCATCTGAGAACTAAGTGATTAAATAAGGAACACTTATTTGCAGCTAGGTGATCCCTGAGATTCTTGTGGAAGATTCTAACATAGCTTTCTCTCTTTTAGTAAAGTTCTTTCATTTCACATCACAGATGAGGACTATATTTCTAGAAACTATTCCTCTTTTCCATGAGAATTGAAACACTGCTTCTATCTACAGTAGACTGTTTTAAATGTCCTTTTCCATGGATACCAGTAGGACCTACACTTAAATACATGTTTTTAACAAGTATTTAAGCTTCATTGTTAAGAAGGCAGTCCATACTTAAACAATGCAGAGCAGGATCTAGTTGTATTTGTGATATCAAGCAGCTCTTCAATTCCTCTGCAAATGTATGCAGTATTTATAAGTCTTATGTTTTACTGGAATAATCTGTAACCTACTGGTAGCCTATTGTCTCTGCTACTTGTCAATGGACTCTCACTGGTAATTCGTTTATTCTCTCTCTTTCTGTACCCAAGGCAAGTTTTGTTAAGGACTATGCTAGATGTCTCATAAAAATTCTTTTAAAGAACCTCCCAAGGTGAAGGAGTCTTGGTGGGGCATTTGTCATGTAGATTGCCTGAAGCCCGGAAATTGTGTCTATGAAGACAAGAAATACCCCCAATAAGCAAACTGATGAATTAAAAATCTTGCCTTGACCTTTTCCTACCATGCAAAAAAACAGTAGATAGAGCATTCTGGAGAATGATCAGGTGTGAGCAGGAAGAGGAACAGCAGGAGCAAACAGTAGCTGTACTAGTGCTTTGCAATATCCTTGTAGAGGGAGGAGTTTGTGTAGATTACCTTCCCCGTTAATGTCTGTTGTATTTTTTGGCAATAGGAAGCTCTKTGCATCCGTCAGGATTAATCTAATTTTAGTATATTTAAGAATATGGAAAGGAAATGGGAAGTCAAGAAACAAAAATGCTAAGGTAAACTGAGCACACACAATCAATTTATCTCACCTATAGTGTGAGTTTATTTAAGCTAAGCACAGTCATYCATGGAGCTCTTGATCTATGAAGAAGACAATCCATCAGAGCTTCATACTGCAGTTTAACACTGACTAGTCATGGTGACTCTGGCTTCTTCCTACATTAGAGAAACCTAAGCRGAAATCTAGCCATGCCCAACAAAATGATATACCTTTTAAGTTTTCCTCRACAAAAACTTTCCTTGCCTTTTCTTCCTGAGTCAACAAAAAGTACTGAAAGAGTTAAATAAATTCAGAATAATAAGACTGGAGACTTCTGATTAATGTTATTTTCTCAGCACCTGCTGGTTTTCCAGGGATATTGACATCCTAGAAATGCAAAAGTCTACACTGAGTTTTTGTCATTTGCTAGATCATTTCTCCCCAGATCTGTGAGCATAATTCTCATAAAGATCAGTAGGAGTTATATGTGTCTAGAAACACAAGATACCATKCAGTCCTTCATATTATTGACAATATTAATGACGACAATTCTTATTCTTCATTATTTTTGGTTCCATTCGTGTCCAGTGTCATAACTTCTGACAGATCTTTCACAAGTATGCTGCCCACTGAGAGAGCACTTCCAGCTTGTGCTTATATTGTTCTTTTACTCTCCTACAGTTTGCTAYCAACCTTATAAAATAGATACTCTTGGAGGAAGAGATTTGGGATTTGACTCTGTTTATTTAATATTTTACTCCCACTGGAAGGTTTGACTAAGGGGATGGGCACATATGAAACTGGTAAATCAAGCTAGACCAAGTWAAAAAAATTGCCCCAAATACATGACTGAGTCCTACAAAAGCAGCAGAGACCCATCCAGCAGTGACATATTTTTTTTTCCCAAAAGCATGACAAGCAATTTTCTCAGACTTTCTCAGATCTCTACCCTTCAACCTGCTCATTTCTGCACAGCTGCTGTAGTGTGATTTGTATATTCCTCATGCTCAGCCTTTCCATTCATAGTTCCATGGCCCAGTGACTGGACACAAAACAAAATATAGTTGTTTCTATGGTGAGATTTAGGAATCCAAGATCATTCCTGTTGAAGATTAAGTTGTCTCTTCCTTCCCTACTGTACGGTAATGTTATTTATACAGAGCTTCAAATTCTTCTGTTATGGAAGAGAGATTTGTAACACAGGTCATGAAGTTAGTTGTTACTCTGTCCAATTATTTATATTTTTTTGAGATTGATCTATTTCTTACCAAAAACAACAGGAGTTTTTCACTGAATTCAATAGCTTTTGGGTTGAATCAAGTACAGCACTAGCGTGCTGTAGCACATATAAAGAGCAGGGCAGTACATTGAGTGCACATGTTTTTTCATCTTGATTGGTATTTCAGGCTACTAAAACTCTGCCTCTCCCCATATCATAACAAAAGATATCTGGACCTGGATAGCTAAATTATTTCACTGTTTTTTCTTATATTGARTTTTTTTAGATGTGTCTGAACATTGCATGCCAAAATATGATTCAATTCCTATCTTTATCAGAATTCATGGAAGGTTTTTTCTGCAAAAAAAAAAGAAAACATACATGTCCTTAGTGCTTGTCAAAAATAATCAGTGAGCTTTCCACAATGCGTGGATACTTACAAAAGCATTGTTAAATTCTCATAGGAAAGGTACGTGCCAGCATGCACACATATACTCAAACCCAAGAAAACATTGCAAGAATCGACCCTGATGGTAGTTCATATGTCTTAATATCTATTAACATTAGTAATATGCACATTTAAGTTTTGTTAAATATGTAAACTCTGCAGCACTTTATCCTTCTTGCAACACAAATTTGCAAAGTCAAACCTTCTGAGTTGTTTTAAGGATATATTGTCTAATGGAAATACAGGGAAACACAGGGTCTGTGGTCTGTAGAAAGCAGTGTTTGCATAGTGGGAAAAATGTGAAGAAGAGAAAAAGATAATAATAAGATTTTGTAGTCACTGAGGTAGCTTAGTCAACACATAGGTATTTTTATATTTAGTTAAATTTACCAAAACAAAGTCAAGCACTTAAAAGATAAAGCTCTTCAAGCTAAGGTCATCTTTTCAATGTACATTCAGACTTCCTGTATATAGCAACACTTTCAACTATAGTTTTACATACATGATTGAACACATTCTTATTTAGGAATGTGAGGCCTGTACTTAGTGGTGTCCCCCAGGGGTCAGTTCTCGGTCCGGTCCTGTTCAACTTATTCATTAACGACCTGGATGAAGGGCTGGAGTGCTCCCTCAGCAAGTTTGCCGACGATACCAAACTGGGTGGACTAGCTGATAGCCCTGAGGAGTGGACCTGCTGGAGAGCAGCCCCACAGAGAGGGACCTGGGTGTCATGGTGGATGACAAGTTGACCATGAGGCAGCAGTGTGCCCTGGTGGCCAAGAAGGCCAACGTGATCCTGGGGTGCATTAAGAAAAGCGTCTCCAGCAGGTCGAGGGAAGTGATCATYCCCCTCTACTCAGCCCTGGTGAGGCCTCATCTGGAGTACTGCGTCCAGTTCTGGGCTCCCCAGTACAAGAGGGATGTGGAGCTGCTGGAGAGAGTCCAGCGCAGGGCTACCAGGATGATCAGGGGCCTGGAACATCTACCATATGAACAAAGGCTGAGAGAGCTGGGTCTGTTCAGCCTGGAGAAGAGGAGGCTGAGGGGGGACCTGATCAGCGTGTATAAATACCTCAAGGGAGGCAGTGAGGAGGAGGGGGGTGGCCTCTTTTCAGTGGTGGGCAGGGATAGGACTAGAGGAAATGGCTTCAAACTGAAGCATCGGAAGTTCCACAGGAACTTAAGGAAGCATTTCTTCACTGTGCGGGTGACAAAGCMCTGGAACAGGCTGCCCAGAGAGGTTGTGGAGTCTCCTTCTTTGGAGATCTTTAAAACCCGCTTGGATGCAGCCCTGTGCCACGTGCTCTAGGTGACCCTGCGTGAGCAGGGGGGTTGGACTCGATGACCTCTGAGGTCCCTTCCAACCTTCGGCATTCTATGATTCTATGATTCTAATGTGCTCTAAGTGCCCCTGCTGGAGCAGGGGGACTGAACTAGGTGATCTTTAGAGGTCCCTTCTGACCTTAACCATTCTGTGATTCTGTGATAATTGCATGCAAGAAAAAGAGATAATTTTTGAATTTCATGTTTGGAAGGTTTTGAAGCAGTATGTGCCCCTGCAAGTAGTATGTCTAGAGAGTAGTATGTCTATACTGCCAAAATATTATTTTCCCTGATAAGCTCCCCCAATCCCTTTATACCCGCACTGCATGCATGCTAGTTTGCTTTGGATTCTTAGGTTTTAGCTAAGCTAACCAGTTCTTCTCAAGACAAAATCCTTGAACTGTGGGTTCATATAATTCATCCAAGTTTGCCTGCTTCTGTCCAATTTCATTCTCCATCACTTGGCATTGTGTCCTCTGGTACTCACATAAGTCATCTTTAAGATAWATGCAACTAGTTTATAGTATCAAGTTATGGAAATGATTATTTTTTTCTGGTGGGATTTGAGATAATTTTTATATTATTTGAGAACTTTTAACTAAAAGTACATACACAGAGAGCCATGAACACACACACATAGTCACACACACACACACACATGCAGAGCAACATGGTTTCTACAACAGACAATCCAAGTGCTATGCTCAGTGGATATGTTCTATCCAATGTAGGTTGTTCTAGCTCCAAGCATTCTTCTGAACCATTCTGCATCACTTGGACTAGAGGCCAATAAACAAACCTCTTGGAATTGATATCTTCAATGAGATGCACCAAACCTGGAGCAGAACTGAGACATAAAGATATTGAGTTTACTTAGGAATGTAATGTGGAAAAAAGGTCAGCAGCATTTAGTAACAGTCCATGTGGAAAAGGGAACAAATTAAGAAGAGAAAGCAGGAGGTCACAAGTTTGTCTACCTGCTCCCACATGTATTGATTTATCCCTTCACTCAGTGGAAAAGGTTAAAACATCASTGGTACATGTGAAATCTGAAAGATCTTTCTATGTACTGTCAGCATAAAAACGTAAAAAAAAATAGCACAAATGGAGAAAATGTGGAGAGAAGAGAAAGGAAAGCTAAGATGTACCTTTGTGAAGCAAAAGCTGAGTCTCCCAAGCCTTTACTTCATTATAAGTAGTTGAGATATATTCCACCTCATTTCACTTCTAGAAGAAATTACAAATACTACAAGCTCCATAGTAGTCAAGCAGAATCAAATACTGAAAATCAGAGAAATATCAGTGTCTCCTGGGGCATTTCCAGATACAACTTGATGCCTGACTCATGATGATAATTGCCTTTCCCATGCTAATAGTATTGTAACTAATTAAGCAGGCTCATGAAAGCACTGGAAGGAAAGCATAACTGATGTGATTATATTCCTGATATATTCCTTAGTCCAATGCAAGCTTAAAATTGTTTGAGTCAAGATTTTGCATGAAATTAAGTGCCAGGGACTGAAAGAAAAATATTTAATGTTTATTACAAAGTATAGTCCTTTTGGAGGAGGCATTCTTTATTTTTTATGATRTTTAGAGGCAAGCATTTTCTAACAATTGCAAGTAAAAACCATCTGGGTAACAGCCATGAATGAACTGCTTAAACATTGTTCAGTCTGAGGGAAGTCTGATGGCTACCTCGACTCTTAGTCAACTAAGTTAAAACAGGGCAAGGCACTGGAGTCCACCGAAAAGAAAATACACTGCACCTGCTGCACAGACCCAAAGGGYATTGCTGGCAACAGCCATGGATTGCATTCTTTTTGGACTCTTAGTTTCCAGAGGAGGATCAAAATTTGTCTTGTTCTTCTGCTAGTAATTCACATGCCTCTGTATCTCAACTTTATATTGTTCCTATGGCTTATGAA
>NW_020454350.1:307276-350091 GCF_003342845.1 Nothoprocta perdicaria | reverse complement strand
GGAGACGGAAACATTCTAGAGTTTCCCAGAGAAAAAAATATTAATAATGATAAGATAATTGTACAGATATTGAACAAAGAGAACTGTGCATCAGAACTTTGTTGTGCAAGTAGCTGTGTAAAAAGGACCAAAATATCTATAGATTTTACCCACCACTATATATTAGCATCATGCAGTCAGACCTGACCTTACTAGACTTTGGAGGTCATGCTGTGAAGAAAGCATTGTTCACTTCCTTGCTGGAGAAGAGGAGGGAAATTATCTATCCAGGACAATTTAATGATCAAAGTCATCCTCCTTCCCAGGGGCATTTAATAATATTTTAATTGATGATACACGCACAGATATATTTAAGAAAGGGGAAGGGAGTTCTTTAGAGAGAGGAGGAAAATGATGCCCAAAGAATTGCTAAAAATGTTCATGATTCTCATTCTATTGTGTCTGTTTCAACTAGCCAAGAATTCAACCCAAATATATGTCTGTATTTCAGTGTATATATACACACGTAATACAAACTATATTTTTGCAAGCGGGTGTACATCAACATTGGGGGTTTCTGATGATTTCTTTTCTTCTACTTTACATCATTTTATATTTAAGCAGATAAAAGCAGAAGACTCCATTTTGTATCTTCTGAACACAAAACACAGACCAGAATATCAATATTGTTTGAAACGTGATAATTCTCTCCCACTACCCCAACCCCACACACTCAAAAATAAACCATGCTACCATTACAGCTTTTCCTCTGCAGCTAAGTTTCAAACATTTACAGTTTCAGCACTCTCAGATTGTCAGATCTCTGACAATATATTTTCCATTTTGCTGCACATGTATCAGAATAAAATTTTATGAAGAAATAGAACCTACATGTGACAACATGTCTTGGAGATTCCATGTTATGGAAATATTTTAGTTACTCATGCTACTTGATTTTAGCCAATCCTTAAATCCTTGAAATTGCTACTGTCTTCTCTCTTAAATTACAGCTGTCTCCCTGACTCAGCTGTTTAGTCTTTCAAAAGTTTGCCACAGATTTCTTGGTGCAATTATTTTGTGTCACGGGACTGTGCTGTAGATTACTCAAAATTCTAAAGCACAGAGGCATATTCTCTTAGTCAAAAAGGCTGCATTGGCTGAAAACATAGGGAAAGATAATAAACATAATACTCCTCTTTAAGAGAATAGCAAGCATTTCTTTTAAATCTTCTGTTAAAGGGTTAGTGGTTCTTTTCATTCATTTTATAATATTCTGTTTTGACTACACATTTTTAAACGACATTCACTGTATTGCAAGACAATAAGATTGCATAATGCCACTCAGAAATTGACAATATGCCTCATGTCCCCAGACAAAAGTAGATTTTCAAAGTAGATAAGGAGTTGCCTACTATTATGTTCCCTTGTGCAAGTTTCGTTTATTATACATAAAAGAAAATCTCACTCTGTTGAAGTTAAGGAGTCCCTGTGGTTTTTTTTTTTTTTTTGAGTGTACTTTTACCTTAGATAATGAAGGCTGGGCTCTCTTGGGCATTTAGCTATAAAACRGCTACTAAATTAATGGGATTAGCATGGTCAAATCTTCTGCTTAGTGCTGGAAACATCAGTAATGGTATCTGCTGTGCGCTGAATATTGGATCCTAAAAGCTAGAAAAGCCATTGTCAGCTTTGAAGCTGTCTGGATTGCTCAGCCTGCCCATTTACCTCAAGCCTCAGTGGACAAACCTTGACATAATTGTTATGTTTTCCATCTGGCAATGAAGTGCATAAATCACTTCGTGTTAGTACAAGGGTGTCATGCTTATAAAACTTGCCTCTCTCTGCAGCTGTAGAGTGGGTATAATCAGGTGGGAGGCAGTTACTTTCCTACTGTTGTGGGCTTTACAATTTAAGAAGCAGTATTCAAACAGGAATTACAGAAAAAATCAGAAAAGCTGCCAAAGGGAGCTCTGAATTACACTGCACTGGGCTGTGATATAGAAAGCTGCAGACAGCTGACAGCTGCAGACCAGTAGTATCTCTAAAAGCTCATGTCCTTGCTTCCTGCTATGTTTTCCTGCATTTKAATATTATGTTTTGGTCGTCCTATCTGGCACAGGATAGTGCAGTGCAGGCAGGTTAGACTCTGCCTCCACATTCTCAGTTACTATTATAAACCTCAGAGTGAGCATATAAGCAAAACAGAAGGGAGTTAGAAAACACCCAGACAAAATAATAATATTCTATCAAGCCTGGCTGAATGTTTTCAAATGTTGCAGCATTCCCTGTTTTGTTGTTGGAGCTAACTCTCAGGGAACACTGATGCAATGTGTAAGGATTTCACTCAGACTCCTTCAGGGTCTCCTTTGTTTGGCTAGAACTCAAGTCCCAGTAGAAATGACAGAAACCTTCTCATCCCACAGAAACCAGGGAGAGGTAGTCATGGGCTTCCAAGTCTGCAGGGAGGAATTAGTATGAACTCTACTATTTCCCTGTGTTGAAGCAATCAAGCCATGCACTAAAGAATATTGCTGCAATCTATTCATATCAAATGACTCAACACCAGAATTWTTTTCTTGTTTTGTTATTTGTAACCTGGTAGGTCATGTAAAGATGATTTTCCTTGAGATGAAAATGGAATATTTTAGGAAAGATTGTACGATGCTTACTGTTTTCAAGGCTCCAATCCTTAAATCCTATCAATATGAAATACCTTTACAGTCTACTGGATTATTTAATTTAAAACCAGAGATCTTAAGAAAAGAGCTTTCCACTTAAGAAAATGGAACCATCCACTATTCTGAAGACAATTGTTGGGATCTATGTTGCCCAGCGTTTGACTATTTCTGATCCTTAGCATTCAAAAGTCTGGAAATACCTATCTATGAACTATTTACAAGTTCATAAAATATACAAAATAGTGATTTTAAAAGCCACAATGAAATAAATTCTGTTAAAAAAAAAAAATCTCATGGAACTTTTTTTGTAATAATGGTATAAAATATGATACAACTTATCGATGATAACAAATGTACTTTGACTTAAAAATATTGCCCATATTTGTCCAGCATCAGTACATTAGGACGTTATTTTCGTAAGTGGAGTTGTTATATACATATATTTATTTTTCATAACTCCACATTTTGTACATAAACATACTTTAAACAAGCTTAAATGAACACATATCCATGTACTGTAGTAAGAAACTTTCATTTTTAAAATATTTAAAGCTTCTTTTAAAAAAATTAATAGAAAGTTACATGTTCTTACTATCTTCCTATCAACTTTTGATTAGCCTTGAAAGAAGAAGGTTCATTTTGTTCTGTAATCATGAAATGTAAAAAATGTTTTATTTTAAGTGAGGATTTTCTCTGCTTCTTTAAAATAAACACCCACCATCAGTATTAGAGATTCAAAACAAAGAGATTTTTACATTACAGGAGGAAATGGGTACCTGGGGAATGGGAAAACAAAACCCTTCATAATCTAAAAATAATCTAAAAATCACTCTTTCCTGAATACACCATRGGCCTGATAGATAATGTCAAAGTCTTTTTTCATAAATTTTTAGACTACCCAACATCGTGAGTAAATATATATCCATGCCTAAATGCATGTGAATGCRCATGTAGAGAGTACAAAGCAGCTGTTTGGAAATGATTTTTCTACTTCTATAAAATTAATAATAAAGTCAATAAAAAGTTTTGCACAAAGAAAAGAAGTGGAAATTTTTGATTCCTTTGTAGCCAGGAGGCAGATGTCCAAATATGTCTTTTAAGAYGCATCTGATTCAATCTCCTTACAACATTGGCACCCAAATTAGAGACAAACAAAACTTTAAAGTGTTAGTGACTCATTTTGTTTGTATACATACTGAGTTCACCTGAATCATTACATGTCTTCTCTCCTCCTTTTTTTTCCACATTGCATTTGCATTTCTTGTGATCTCTGAGTGTGTAACTCTGAGTATATTCCCAGAAAATGGTTCCCAGAAGATTCCTCTAGTCTTGAGTTCTSTCTTCCTGCCCCATCTTAGGAAAAAATGAACATTGCTTGAATTGCAACCATAAAAGTAACCATAATCCTATAAAATGGAGATTCTGAGAGCTAAGTTAATTCTGGACTTTGGAGCAAGAAATCTCCATTGCAGTATACAGAGCTTCAAGAAATACCCAACACTCTAGTCCTCTCAAGTTCTCTCTTCAGTGAAAATTAGGCAGTAGAATTCTAAACAAATATATATATATATATATTTGTTTCCACTTATATATATATATATAAGTGGAAAAAAAAGGATGATTCCAAGCAGTTTACACATACCTCTCCTCTTTGGAGAGGAATTGCTATAATTAGTATCAAATCCTGGAGGTGTATTGAGCTTTCTTTAAGGAGGTAGACAGAACACTGTCCCAAGGACCCAAGGACTTTCTAATACTGTCATCTATCTTTTACTAAGGCCTTTCATCAAATATTCTTTTTTAAAAAGAAAAGCACAAAAATTTTTCAATAGTAAGTAATAGCGGAAAACATTTCTGCCATATGAGCTTCATTTGGTGCACTGTAATAGAAGACCCATTAGGAAAGCCAGATATAGATAGATATATATAGATAGATATACATAGATAGACATATATATCTATCTAGATAGATATTTCATAGATATATATATCATAGATATATATTTATATCATAGATATAAATGAGATAAATGATATTTTTATATATATATATATATAAATATATATTCCTGGCGTGAACCCAAGCAATGTATTGTTTTTCTCATATGATATTTGGTCAATGAAGACGAAGATTCATCTCACCAGCCTCAGCTATATGAAACACAGATGTCTACTTCGAGTTGACCATTCATACTTGTATGGTAAGCAAAAGAAACCTCTGTAGCTCAGATCCTTCTCTCAGGTTGGTAGTGAGCATCTTTCTCCACCAATTAATTACAGAGGCAAACTAAGTGATTTGTTCAGACCAGAAGACTAACTTTCATATGGCTGATGCAATTTCACACTATGACTTATGGTATGGAGTTTCTAGAAATGGTCCAGTGTAGAGCAATGAAGATRATTAAGAGACGGCAGTATCTACAATATGAGGAAAGACTAAACTAGCTGTGCCTCTTTAGCTTGGAGAAGTGAAGTTTGAGAAGAAATGTGATCAATATGCATATATACCTCAGGGGAGAATGTAAAGATGAGGCCAAACTCCTCTTGGTGGTGACCAGTGATAGGACAAGGAGTAATGGGCATAAATTAAAACACAGAACGTTCCACCTCCACATGAGGGTGACAGAGCACTGGAACAGGCTACCCAGAGAGGTTGTGGGGTCTCCTTCTCTGGAGATCTTCCAAACCCGTCTGGATGCGGCCCTGTTCCATGTGTTCTAGGTGTCCCTGCTGGAGCAGAGAGGTTGGACTAKATGATCTCTAGTCCCTTTCAACCTAAAATATTCTGTGATTCTGTGATTCTCTGAAGTCTGTCTCATTATATGGGATTGTATCCCAAAGAAGGAAGGACAGAATGGAGTATGTGGTTTTGTGGGGTTTTTTAAGGAAAATAATATAAGATGATTTCTGCAATAGTTCTGGATAGACTGACTGTACTTGTTACGTACCTTTAGCTCCATTCAAGTAACTCTATGAAAAAACATAAAAGCCAATGAAAATAAAGCAAAAAACCTTCAAAACTATCCCGAATCTAGATGTCTGGTATTTATACCCCTACTAGTTATCCTATCCTTATTTTAACCACAACCCAACAGGCTGGAGAGTTGGGCAGAGAGGAACCTCATGAGGTTCAATAAGGACAAGTGCAGGGTCCTGCACCTGGGGAGGAATAACCCCAGGCATCAGTACAGATTAGGGGTBGACCTGCTGGAAAGCGCCTCCACGGAGAGGGACCTGGGAGTCCTGGTTGACACTAAGTTAACCATGAGTGAGCAGTGTGCCCTCGTGGCCAAGAAGGCCAATGGSATCCTGGCCTGCATCAGGAGGAGYGTTGCCAGCAGGTCAAGGGAGGTGATTCTGCCCCTCTACTCAGCTCTGGTGAGGCCGCACCTGGAGTASTGTGTTCAGTTCTGGGCAYCCCAGTATAGGAGGGACGTGGAGCTTCTGGAGAGGGTCCAGAGAAGGGCAACCAGGATGATTAAGGGAATGGAACATCTCTCGTATGAAGAGAGGCTGAGTGAGCTGGGCCTGTTTTCTCTGGAGAAGAGACGGCTCAGAAAGTTCAGGAAGGAAGAATGCAGGGAGGAAGGGGACAAGCTGTTTTCATTGGTGGCCAGCGATAGGACAAGGGGTAATGGCCACAAGCTGAAGCACAAGAAGTTCCGTCTCCAGGTGAGGAGCAACTTCTTTACTGTGAGGGTGACAGAGCAGTGGAACAGGCTGCCCAGGGGGGTTGTGGAGTCTCCTACTCTGGAGGTCTTCAAAACCCGCCTGGATGCCACCCTGTGCCACATGCTCTAGGTGTGCCTGYTTGAGCAGGAAGGTTGGACTAGATGATCTCTAGAGGTCCCTTCCAACCTAAATATTCTGTGAATCTGTGAACCCATATCAGTTCTATTTTCTAGAATAGAACTCATCTAGGCTGACTTAGGCATTATGGTCATCTAGGCTGACCATGTTCTTATAACATTCTCCTTCTTCCAAATACAAGACTGGCTGCAAAGACAGGCTATAGATATTATGATACCATTTCAACCTGCAAACATTTTCACTGGTGTTTCACATATATCTCATGTATGTTAAACTATTTTTTTTCAGATCATTTCACATCACAAAATGTCTCACTATGATTTACACATTAAAAACTTTATTCCTGAAGAAAATTTACAATTATTTCTGGCACATCAAAGTCAATTAATGGCTTATTATTGCTTCTCACATGATGATGTATACTTTTTATACCATTGAAACTCATTTATAAGGTGTTAGACAAAGAGAAAAAAAGTTATTTATTTTTAACAATCAATTTCTGTTCTGCATTTTTTTTTTAAATTACTGTCAGTTTTCACTGTGAGTTCATAGACACCTTTCTGATGATGTTAAAAGACAGGCATCAGTATTTTGTTGTTGTATTCTGAATTAATTATTTCAACATCATGGTAGTGGGATAATTTATAGCAGACATGCATCGACTGATACACAGGTACACACCTCCTGAACGTGACAAGCTGCAGGTATGGAAACTGGGTGGTGTCTTGAAAGCATATAGTACTATTTGACTCACATTTAATGTATTTTATCTCCAAACACTAGAGTATTCCCTGAATAAACTCCACCTACTCTTTTGKTTTTGTTTTTGTTTTTTCAATAGTCTACATATAATTAAGTATGATAACAGATGATTTTTGATCTAATCATTCAAGTTGCCCTCTGAGTTTTCTGAGAAAAAAAGGAAAAAAAGTAAATAAAGCATTTTCTCCTGTGCATGGTTTTACAATTTTTAATAGCATACCCAGATTCTCTCTGAAAATTTCGAGATATCCTACCATTGGTGCTCCTGGCTTTGTGGGAGAGACTTTTAAGCTAAAAAGAATCAAAGAATATGATAGGAGACTGTCCATTGCAGGACATCACAATCTGCGAGTCATGGCTCTCCCAGCAGATGCTATAGGGCATACATTTTTTGATAGTACACTGGATCAGTTTAGTATTTGTTCTATGTGTTTTCACTAAGCTATATGCAAGTACTTTTAATAAACTATTTGAAAAATGTTTTTTCCAATGGCTTTGTGCCTAATTGTCCTGAAACAAGAAGTTGATATCCCTTAAGTGTAGGCTGTCCCTCCTAGAATATAATATGTAATTCAAGTTTGTGTGGCTTATTTCTCTGATTATAACTAATGTACTCTAGTAAAGTGAATCCTAGGATTTTGAAGGTATTCAAAATCTAATAAACCTCTTTAAAGTTTTATTAAGGCTGGAATGCTGGCAGAGAGGTAAAGGTAAGATATAGTATCTATCTACTAGGTTTCAGGTATCTTTTATAGAGAATTGATTTTTTTCCTCTCACTCCACACAAGTCTAAAGGAGATTGATAGTAAAATCAGTGATCAGACATTTAAAACTTAAATTATATTCATATTTATCCTTTTGACTTTTTAACTCTTGACAACATTTTTGCATAACTGTTCTTCTGAAAAAATCCTATATCAATATTTATGTAGTTGACATGATTTGATATTATTTGGAGGTTAAACATGTACCTATGAGCTGGAGGAAAGAGTGGTGCCTAACAGCCTCTCTTTCATTTGCTTACCAGAAGGAACTATGAAGTGGTGACTATTTCTCCCACTCCTTTTATAACAGAAAAAAAAGTAGTGATATTGGAAAATCTTGTCCCAGATGTTTAAGACTGTCTTTGCATGATCTTTCAGATCACAGCTGTACAGAATTTAAACATTTTTACTAAAAATAATAATGAACTTTAATATTGCTCACAAAAAAAGACCCTAATTGCACTAATATTAATACAAATCCCTTCCAGATACAGAAAGGTATCCAAGGTAATGAAAGATGCACAGTACGATAGAACATGAATTTGATTGACAGAGTATTCAGAATATCTACTCGGTTCTTAAGATGTCTAAAATAGAGAAGTAATTGTCCAGAGAGTTAGGGTTTTTTTTTTCCACCCTAGGAAATGGTTTAATTTTCTAGAAAAAAAAAAGTATGTTGTTTGTGGGGGGGGAAAAAAAAGCTTCAGGTAAATTCTAGAAGAATGTCAAAATGCCCTCTTTCATTCAAAAATGGAAAAAAAAAAGATCAATTATTTTTGAATCAAAGTGCTTTTGGAAATGTTTCAGAGAATAAACAGGCTCTGAAATGAAGAAATGTGACAGAATTTCCACTTTCATTCAAACACATTTATTTCCAACTGCAGCACAGTTAAATCCTGGAAGTTTTTTGCAGCATGCTATAAGCCAGAAATAAGAATTAAAAGTGGATTTGAGAGCACTTTACAATTCCAGCTACTGCTATCCATAATGCCACTAATGGAAATGGCCCTCACAGAAATGACGATAACATATATAGATAGATGTGATGGTCATGTATCAGCATACATTGCCATTGAAAAAAAACATATAAAAATAACATATAGGAAAACTTTGTCCTATCATGGTCCATTCTTTCCCAGTTCCTCATGTCACTTTCACCTTGAAGCAATACCATTTTTGAGAACATTTTAAGAGGTCATGATATGTATTATGTCTCACTGAAAGGCTTAGTGCAGGAGAAGGGGCAAAGCAGGGACCAGGTTTTCGGGGATAGTTTGCTTACAAATTCAGCACCAAGCCAGCTTTAAGCCACAGACTTGGCACAGGACATGACCCTCAGGGAGCAGAGATAAGAGATGCAACTTCTGCTAGCTCTGTAGCACTTTGCTTCCTGCTCCATGACCAGAACTGCTGCAAGGATTTGCAGAGCCCAGGCAAGCAGCACCAGCTCGAGATACTTCCTTGTGTTCAGCAGAAATGCAGGGAGCCAATACTGGTTTTGGAAATCCTCTTTGGTTCCTTTTCTCAGGAAGATCTGCAGGTGGCCCTAGCAAGGAGCTCCTATGAGCTCAAAGCTTTTAGATGTGATCCCCTGCATAGGTGAGCCAGTTTCTTAGAATGGATGGCTAGTGTCGTAAATACAAGGCTGTTGTAATAACAATAATAATAATAAYTAATCATAATAACATGATTAATAAAAGCTGCCAACRCTCTACCTTATGTAATCAAATCCTAGGTCCTTAAAAGGGAAGCTTAAAAGCTAAAGTGCAGAAATAGCTTTAGGTTGGTCTCTCTCTTTTCTGCAGCTTTCATGAGTCATGGGTCTGTCAAGAAAAAAAAATTAGACCTAACTTGTTTTAATCACTTAGCCGCACTTGGAGAAAGATGATGCAAGTGGTTTCACCCACTGCTGACCGAGCTTCTTGCTGAGAACACGACAGAACTTGACTGTAAAATCAACCTCCCTGCAAGAGGCAGAGGCAGGCAGGATGGAAAAGGGGCATCCCTGGAGGCGGTCTGTCTTTCATTGCCAGCCTCTGTAATTAGACGCTGACTTTCAAAGCAGCTTGTGAAAACCATCTTTGCAGCCTGCTACTTTTCTCCCAGGCCTCGGGGAAAGTGCATCATATCCAGTCCCTGCCAAATCCAAACACCTTAACATCAAGCATTTCTAAATATGGCTCTGCAGTAAAGCTACTGAAAAAAAAAAAAAAAGAAAGAAAAAAAAAGGAAACCTTTTCTCCCCATTGAAAAGGTTTTTTTATTTAATCCATCAAGCTTTATGATGGATTAAGTTGTGAGCCATATTTCAACTGGAAAGTTTCTCAGGCCCAGAATGATATTACCACAGAGTGGGGAGTAAAAAGGGTCTATTATAACCGACAGCTCTACCTCTCGCATATTTTTCTTTTAATTTCCAAGTTACTACCTACAACAAACAGTGTTTGTTGACMAGGATGCTGTCAAAATGTTGATTTAAAAAGGATATGTTCTAATATTTATAAACGCATACTTACAGGCCAAGATGACACGGGATAAGTGCATGTTCTCCTGAATGCTTATAGGCAGAGAAGAATAGCTGTTTTTCTTTCCACAGCCCCATGTGGTAGGAAGCCAGATTGTTACAGCCCATGTTATTTCATTCCTGCACAAGACTGCAATGCTTCCCCAGCGCTAAATGATAAGGATTGTAATTCCTTGACTCAGTCCATTGAACATTTGTGAGTGGATTCAAGTTCTTAAGGAAATAAATGCTCCCTGACAGAACTATGGGCTGCACAGGCTGTCACCAAAGACAGGAAGGCAAACAAGCACATGTTCCATAGTTTTCCCCTTTTCTCAGCTGGTTCAGGTTCCCAAGGGTAAAATTTGTTGTGTTATCCTTTCCAGTGACTGTGCACTCTGGAAGGCTAAAGAACTATTTTAAGTTCCCATTTATATGGTGTGCTATAAAATAAGGCCCAAGATGGATGAACAGGGGCTCTGTTTTTTAACAACAGTTACTTAGAGATTTGCACATCAGCCATCTCTCCTGTAGAGTCAGACAGATTTACAGTGCCTGGAAATGTTTGCCAACAAAGATGTTATTGTAACTCCACTGCCTGCTCAGGGAAGTTTATGAGGTAGAGTTAGAAACTGTTCATATTGTCTTCCTGCACTTGATGTATAGGAGACAATACGCCAAATGCTCTGCCAAGTTAAAAGGAAAGCTGCTGCAATGTTAAGACTACATCTAACACCAAGGATCTTGCATTCTGCCTTGTTGCCTCCACCTTTCACCTGGAGACGTACAGTGTTTAACGCACTTTGGGTGACTGTGGCCAACTCAATTATGTTTTCTGTGTTTCTGCTTGCACAACTGATAAATAGGAGCACTGTGTATTATCCAGCTCAACCAATTTGCCTCTTTTCCATTCTTTAGAAGTAGGTTGTCTGAATGAACGTATTCTGTTCTGTTTTCTGATACTATAACTAACTTGATTCCCTCAAATGCCTCCGAAGATGTGTCCCTAGAAGATAAGTCATTTCTATAAGTGGGCAAAATTTCCTTAAGTTTCACATAAGCTAACCTTTTGTCCAGATATTCTTTTCCYTTAAAAAACATGCTAATTCTATTTATATATATTTCATATTGCCATTTCTGCTTATTCTAAACACCTGTCAGCTGCTAGTAGAGTAATTCAAGACAACTCATAAATCTTTGTTTCCAAAGACAGTTTCATTTTACTAGCTGAGAACAGAAAGTAGCTCTGTTTCTTCTGCTTGAAATTTTTGAAGTGAAAAGTTTCATGTGAGTTTGTATACCTAAAATACATATTTATTGGATCCCTCCTTTAGCTTTTCATGCTGAATATTAACTTTTTCGATAGTGAGAATTTAAATAGCTTTGAGTACACTTCCTAGTAAATGACTACCTTGTCCAGGGATGATCTCCAACCTCACTTCTACGCTTTGCCCGGGTTATGTTAAGGCTATGCTCAGGAACCAATGCTTTCTTGTAAATACATCACTGACATTAGCTGAACATTCCTTGGATAGCAGCAAAGTATTTGGCTGTCTAGACACAGCCAAATAAGAACACAAAGCTTACTTTGAGCAAATCACTAACAACTTCTGTTGGCCAACAATGGGCAGAAACGTTCTCTTATCCTTTCAGCTGTGGTGCATGGGAGTAAGTCCAGGCTCTGAAAGAACTAAGCAACTGCAACTTTTTATTCTCCATCATTTCCATTCCTGGAAGAAAAGTATGTTTGAGAAAGACTATAAGGAAATGTGGAATACAACCAGACTAGTCACTGCTAAATCTCCTATATTGGCTTCACCGTTCTATAGTAGCCCAGGTGTAACATAATGTTGGTGGAATATACAGCAGGCAGACGATATCTGACTAGTTGCTCTGTTATTGGGATGATTCAGCTTCTGTTGTGTTACTGTCCAGTTTTATGTTTGGAACATTGTTTTGCTTCAGCTGAAAATTTAGCGTTGAATATTTTTTCTACTGAAAGCAAATTTTATCTTTTTGATCCATTCAGATTTAGAAGGTTTGGGAAGGGGCCTGCATTTTGGACATAACCTTGGTTTTATGAAACATCTGCCAAGAAGACTAAAAATAAAGTACCCCAAGTCCAAACTTATGCATATACCCCATTAGAAAGTATGAGAAAATTATATATACTTTGGGACACCTCATTAAAGAGACATGGTAAGAAGAGATTCATTCAATGCTTCAAGAAATTTTCAAACTTGACCAAAAATTTCATTAATTGAAGCACTAACTCTATTTCCTGTCATGCTAATTTGTTTTTGCTTATTCTTTAGGAACAAGCATAATCCTACTAAATTGAAGATTCAACATCATGACACATGTATCATTTTTCCTTTTTATACTACTATAGCTTTTTAGCTATAGTAGATTAGATATATCTCTCTTGTTAGTTTGGCAAACTTGATCCTTTCTGATTTCACAATAAATATTTATATCTGTAGGAATTTCCCTTATTGACAACTAGAGAAGCTGAACTTGTAAGATGTGCTTTTTCTCATCCATTTTGTAAAGGAATCTTTATTTTATTTTATTTATTTTATTTTATTTTATTTTATTTTATTTTATTTTATTTTATTTTATTTTATTTTATTTTATTTTGCTTTGCTTTGCTTTGCTTTGCTTTGCTTTGCTTTGCTTTGCTTTCACATTTATTCAATTTTCTATTTTCATTAATCTCACTATATAATTGTAATTTTATGAATCCCGTAATAAAGACCTAAGTGCTTAGATCCTTGGAGACGTGCTGTAAAGCAGATCTTATGAACAGTATGCTTTGTACAAATGGAGCATGTAGTTATTCAGTTCATTTGAAGGTTTTAACACTTAACACTTATTTCCTCACTTAACACTTGTGAGGAAATGACAGATAAAAAAATGTATTAGAATATGTCTCTGACATATTAAAATATATCAGAGAAGTAGGAATTAGCATGAGTAGAATAAATATAATCATTCTGCGTTATGGTGCTTCCACCCAATCTCTTGGTATTGGTGATACCAAGAAATTGTATTACTTCACTGCAAATTCATTGTTAAAATGTACAGAACTACAGACCTTTTAGTTAGCAGATACATATTTGAAAAAAAAAAAAAAAAACAGGCAGAAGTTTGTCCTTATTTCTATTGATCCAGTTTTGTGGGAGGGAAAGCTTTCCCTTCTCACATTACGCTATTATTTCAGGATACTGATAAAGGATCTGTGATGCAACAATGAATGTGTCCAGGTCACCTTTTCTGTCCTTCATTATGTATAAACAAATGATTCAGACATAGTAGTGTTGGCACACTTGTGATGTGGGTACCTCTTGCCACAACTCAAGTCTGCCTGCCTGTAAACCTGAATTACCTGAAATATCACTTAACTTTCAATTACTCTGTCCCCCAAACTGCCCTATGCATACTAATGGYCCTTTTGCCTGTTTGCTAAAAGCAGGTGTTTGATCTAGAAGCAAGTGTCAATGACCACTTAAGAATGTGCTCCTCACACGTCTGCAGTCTCAGTCGACCTTGAAAGGACTGAAGTTCAAGATCATCAAAATTAGATGTTCCAGAAAGTTGCCATGCTTAGCACAAAAATGTCACACTTGTCAATCACCTCTGTGAAGCAAACAAGATTTTGATAAACATCATTTTTTTCCAAAGAGTCCTTGAAATTACAGTTATTTTAGATAGCCTTGTCAAATGAGACAAACTAAAGCTATCTCATGTGTTCATATAGTAGAAACACTGTCTGGAGGATGGCAGTAGAGTTTTGCAGATAATGAAACTGAATATCTGATACTCGCCTACTTCCTCTGCTGTGTTGAAATATGTTGTACACATCACCCTCAAAAGCAATGGGATGGAGTGTGTGGCCCATCTATGTCCAGTTCACTTCACTTCATCCTATTCTCCAACAAGTGCATAAGCAGAGCTCACTGGCAATACGAGAAGAAACTTCTCCCCTCAAGCCCAATGGTGGTTCTAGATTCATGTTGCCCAGGTGCTATCCTTACCAGCTTGTTTCCTCTTTTCCTTTTCTCAATCTTCCTTTCCATGTTGGATAGTCATCCAAGTTTCCACAAGGAGTCATCTGTCATTCTGTTTCATAGACTTTATTTCTGCCTATGCTGATGCAAAGCCCTTCAGCAGTACTTGTGGGTAGATACCTTGAGAAGTGGAAGTACCTTGAGAAGTGGAAGATCTGATGAGAAGGGGGACATTTGCCATCAGTGAAGCTT
Source organism: Nothoprocta perdicaria (assembly GCF_003342845.1). Taxonomy (NCBI): domain Eukaryota; kingdom Metazoa; phylum Chordata; class Aves; order Tinamiformes; family Tinamidae; genus Nothoprocta; species Nothoprocta perdicaria. The sequence continues at coordinate 335,333 of NW_020454350.1, read as the reverse complement.
TTTGTTAGACTAATGGTCTCTTTCTCTCAGTTATAAATAGGCAAGACAGTGACACAAACCCAAAGGAGACCAAATAGACGAGCCTGAATGTGACAAGTTAATAACTGACAATGCCTTTGTTATCTTAATGTTCCTCCATCTSTGAAAGTTAGACAAAGTATTTTCAGTTTTGCATCTTACATTTTTCTTCTTTCAGGAAGGGGTAGTGTGTCAAAAACAACAAATATAGTTTAATAATAGTTGAGGAAAGTACCTGCATTTCCCATGTTTTGCAATTCTATGCTCTTGTTTTCTAGTTTGTTGTAAATACTGTGTTTCTGGAATTTGCTGTAAGTACTGTTTTGTCACTGTTTTTATTATGCTTATGAGTAGGCGTTAATAGTATTATTATTTAGGTTGTGTTGTACTTTCATAAAGTAGTGAAAGACTCTAGGCTTTTCMCTGTGCTATGTATTTCATTCACTGTGAAAATCCTCAGAATATTTAAAAACTTGAAACATAGAGAATTCATAAAGACTCCTTTAATTTAGTTAGTATAAAAAATATGTGGACCAAGCAAAACTATACATATTTCCCTATTTTTCTTACAGAAAGTAAGAAAAATGTTTTTCTTACATTTTTGAGCATCTGGGGGACATCTTTCCTCTTCCACATTTCTCCTTTTCTGTCCTTATTGTAGATTTCCAGATTCCTGATTCCTTCTCTGGTCTTCAGTGAAAAAGTATTTGAAAAAGTATATTTTTTTGCATTTTGCACTTTGTTGTTGCAAGAGTACCACTGCCCCTTCCTTTCRCATGCCCATATTTCTTATGCCCCTGTGTCCTTGCATTCACCTCTTGACTTGTTTGTGTTTTCAAAGGGCTCTACCAACACTTTTGTCTTTAGTTCTGCCTCTGAAGAAATTCTAACAATGTAGACCCCAATGCGTCACAGAGAAGCTTTCTCCTAAGCTTCAGCTATCTTATTGTTTTGTTTGATGAAGTCTATTCACAAGATAATGACATTTAATGAGTTCCTCTCTCTCTCTCTCTCTCTCTCTTTCCCACGTACAGACTTGAAGACGCCACTCTTCTGCTTTTTAGTGTGAGGAGTAGGAAGCGGTCACTACAAAGGCATGTCTACGCTACAGACAGACCTATGGTTGCATCACATGCAGACATATTTAAATTACGTTTGTGCTAGCTAGATGCTTTACTGGGAGGGAAGCTGCCAGCCCCACAAGCCGTGCGCTTACAAGTGTTCCTGATTTGTGTGGAGCTACTACAGGAAACTCGTGCAGCTCAGTTTCCATTTGTAGCTGAGATCTTCCAAGTACATTCTCACCAGCATATAGCCAGGACACTGTTCTTTGGGTTGTAGCTATTTTGAAAGGCTCTCAGATACCCAAATAATATCAACAGTTCATAACATTTATCTGGAATTCATGCAATTATCACAGGAGTTAGTTTTCTATGAAGACTCACGAGAGAAAAAAGAAAAAGGGGGAAAGAAAAAAAGCTTGAAGAGTACCTGTATTGTATTATAGGAAAGCATTTTCTGAAGAAGTCACTTTGACCAAGTTTACACTAAGAGCATCATTCCAACGTAACAGTAAAATGTTCTTGGTAGACTAACAGCTGTACACTCATAGCTACTTTTGACACCAGGATGGTGTGGACTGTTGCCTGTTTATTGAAGGGCAAAAGGCCCCTCAATAATAAGAGCACTGTAGCACATGGGCACTGCTGGGTGTCCTCTACACTTACTGTCTCGAATAAAACTACTCTCTCAATACACATTGCATGTGTAATATGCATTGAGCAGGCAGTGATCTTTTTTCACTACTATTTTTCAGTCTAGGGTCTCCTTGATCATCATCTCCTTACGCCACCTCATAGTCATAAATGTTCTCACAGAAATTGACGCAAGTGTCCTTGCAGGGCACTTGASATTATTCTTCCAGGGGAACTCTTACTTTCAGCTCATGTGATGGATTTCTCACCTCGGCTGCTAAATGGTGAGCAGCTGCCTTCCCCTCTCTTTTCTTCCCTGCTTGTCTACATCTGGCCAAGATCCCTAAGGAGCACTTCCTTCCGGGTTTTTGAGACAAGTGGGCTTTTATAGACATCTGTTCCTCCACAGRTGCCAGACAAATGATGAACCTTCTCTGTCCTCCTCTGCAGTCTAGCTCCATTTTGCATCCATCCTCTCACTGTATATCCTATGCATATTAAATCATTTGAATATTTAAAAAWTTGTTTGATTTGTGTGTTAGCAGTCATTGCTGTATTAATTTTTGCACATATCTGCTTTATCTGCAGCTGTATTTACAGATTAGTGAGAGTGACAATTTTCAAATTAAACGTAAAAGAAATATGGGAACATGAAGGCAGTGGCAGATTCTGACAGCTGTCAGCATGATCTGCAAATGTGAGTTTAAATTAGGGAAAACTAGCCCTGGATCTTGAAGGTTGAATATTAAGTTTGTTGTGACACCCCAGGTCTCACTCTTGTATCCTGTATCTGATTGCACACAGAGTGCCAGTTGGTTACTTTTTTCATATAAACCAAATGTAGATATGTCACTTTTTCTTACAAATCAAAACTGCCTAGCAATTTTAAGTAAGATTTTTTTGTAAAAGTATAGGGCATTATTTTAGATCAAGATCTTGGCCAATAAAATACCTAGAGTAACAGTTATGTTTTCATTGAGAATTCCTTGATACCATTCGTAATAGTAACATCGAGCTGCTAGAGTTGCTGGCTTGCTGAACACTAGCTCTTTTGTTACATTTTATGATCTTTAATTTCCTTACTAATAAGCTATGGGTCCTCAGTTCATTTAACACGTTGGCTGCACCCTTGCCAAACACTGATCCGTCTATTCTTTTAGTAGGACGCAAAAAGAGGCTGACAATGCACAGAGGTTGCCTAAAGAAACTCATTCTGTAACGATTTCAACTGCACGAATGTAAGTCAATGCCTGCCTTCTCTTTAAAAGTAATTGTCCAGAACAGCTCACTCAACCTGTATTTCAAATTCTGCCTGTGCAAAGACCTTGCTTACAGCCTTTGACCTGATTTAACTATCTTGCTCCATGTAGTAGAGCAAGTCCAAGTAGTCCAAGTATTCTTGGACTACTCCTGCAGGATGAATCCCTGCTCTRAGGATAGCTTCCACCTCCTTGCTGAAACCATTGAGACCTTTGCCACTGATTTCAGTGGTAGGAGAACATGATCATCTCTGTATACATACTAGTCCTCCAGACCAGTCATCTTCCCACCATTTATGGTTGTCCATCCCAATATATGCCCTGGATTATCTCTCCTCCTCCTGTTAAGAAAAAGTGATAATAGGAGTTTGTTGCACATACTGCTGGAAGATAAGCTCTCTGCTTCTGTGTGTGTTGTCAGATCTATGCCAAGAACATCCATATGATTATTCATACAGTAAGAATGTACGTCAGTGCTCACAGGTGGGAGAGCTCAAATGATCAGCTCTATGTTTATGGGAGCACTCCAATTTCTTACAGAAAAGATAGCAAAACTCATGAACTCTGGTCAGAGAAGTTAGCAAGTGCCAAAGAGGAGTAATAAATATGACAGAAAAGACTGTTTTGTGAAAGAGAAACAAAAAAGAAGGATGTTCCAGTAGACATTTAGGAAAATACGGAAAGAAATAAAGACATATGGAAACTAGTTGAGGGACTTTATACATCTCAGCATATTTTTAGTCACCACTGTAACCTCTTCCTTCCTCTTCATTTTCTTATACTTAGCTTATCTCTCCAGTTCATACAAATTATTATTTATTAATCASAGATCTTTTTAACTGTTAGTATGTTTTTCAGTTGACTCATCTATCAGCTAATTATATCAACATCACCTCTCTGTGCCCAGGACTTCTATATTTTAAGTTTACATTTACGCTTGGATGCAGCCCTGTGCCACGTGCTCTAGGTGACCCTGCGTGAGCAGGGGGGTTGGACTCGATGACCTCTGAGGTCCCTTCCAACCTTCGGCATTCTATGATTCTATGATTCTATGATCCCTTTTCCATTTTTTCAGCTTTTATGTTCAGGGTCTGACCTCCTGTCACCCACAACTTCTTTGCTGCTCAGTTCAGGGAAAGTAAGTGTCTCATCCAGCAATTTTTATATCTGCTTTTCCACAAACTTTTTGTATTGTTCCCACTGAAAATGGGTCCAGAGATTGTGCAAAGAAGAGCGGAAAGTTTATTTAAAAAGAAAACCTAGGAAAAGAATTCTGATGAACATGCTAACATGCGACAAATTTTGAAGAAGTAATAAATATCTATTTCCTTTTCAAAAATCCCCATAATTTTAGWTTTCAATAGCGTCACTTTGAAATATATTATAACAATAAAAAAGAAGTAAATATTGAAATTGTCATCACATTCCTAAAAATAGCATATACTGGATGTTTCAAAAAGACAAGGAATTTTCTTCAAAATTTCCCTTCATTAAAGATACCAAAGTTGAAGAGAACTACTTTGGTTTATAGTAATCAAAATTCTTTGAAATTATGAAATCAATTGCACAACTCTTTTCTCTGCACTGCTTAAAATAGAGTAGTTTCCAATGTACTTGAACACAGCCAAGCCATTTTAAAAAGTTCTGGGGAAAAAAAAAAGAATTATATGGGAATATTTAAGAGAATTCTASATTGATGGCTAGAATATTACAAGAACATTTTGGCTTTCTTATAGGTAAGAGCACCTCAAATGTGCAATCCAACATGTTTGTAAAGAGTTGTTGCAAATTTCCAATTTCAAACACAGAAAAGCACATGATTTGAAATACTTCCAACTCAAAGCAATCATACTGTAYATTTTCTTTCTTAGCATGCCAAGTCTATATACCCTTGAAAATTCTTTACCAACATGTACTATCATCCAAGGATAATACAAAATTATATCTAATGTCTGCTTTAATGAACATGGCAGTATTGCATGTTAAATACAAAAAATATAACTTGATTCTGCTATGAGTGTTATTAAAATCTCCTACATTAAATTGTACTTTATTTCAAGATATATTCTAACTCATTTCTGTAACTGATTGAAAATAGGCTTGTGTGAATTCTTCAACAAATCAGTTCTTCCCAAGTAAGACTAATATTACAAAATCAGGTTATATTTCACTACAATAAAAGTGTTTTGGCATTATTCATGGGCCAAATTTTGAAGGAAAACAGAGAACTTATTATCTCTTCCGTGACACATTGAGTAGCCACTTGGAAGTGGTTCCAGCTTTGAAATCTGAAGAATATCCAGCCATGAAAAGCAAATAAAYTGTAATTCCGTTCCAACTGTCATCTATAACTATACATTAGTGAGAATAAAATCTCATCACAGAAACTGTTAAATATATAAATACATGAAGTTTTTTTAAAATAAATGCTTGACTTTCCGTATGGTACAAATCTCAACTTGATAAGACTTAGATAAAYGAGCAAGAAACACAGCATTTGCATTTATCAGATGCAGCCTTCAGAAGAACTTCTACTACAATTTAAAAAAAATGATTTAGAGCAAGATTTTTCTATTAAATCTCTAGTTCACTTTTGCCAAGAGGCTTACTTTCCCCGGTTATGGTTTATTCTCATCAAAAGGCAATTTGTCTACAAATATAATACAGTAGTGTACTGTATTGTGAGCTAGTATATCAAACCTGTGAGAAAATGTGTAGTTAAAAAAAAGGGTACATTTCTTTGAGGTTAATGCAATGATAGGAGAAAAAAATATAAATCTACAATACCAATAAATTAATAAATTACACAGATGGAAAAGTCAAATATTAATCCCATTACTAGAAAAGAATAATAGTGGAGCATCAGAGTTAGGCCTGATGCTTTCTTTCGCCTATTCAGAAAGTGATGCTGGATAAAAGGTGTGATAGGGCAGGCATATGTCAACAAACTGCATCCAGATGTGCTTCATGGGCCTGATGCAAGTTGACTGTGGCTGAAAGACAGTTTTCGGCGCTGTTTGCAGCTGGCTTTCGGCAAAGATACTTGTCAATGGAGTACCACATCACCAGGGCATTGGGCACCACAAGGACAAACATTCCTCCTCCTGTATCAAGCTGCCTGTCAGGTTTTTTTATCATGTTTCTGAGTGTTTGCTGCAAAGAATGGTTTCCCATATGGAAAATCAACAACAAAATAAGCCTGTAGGTGTGACTTCATTACAGGGAGAGAGAGGAAGACAGAGAGACAAGAACTGGGAGAGATCAGACAGAAATTTTTGCCAGTATGTRTGAGTAAATGACATCAGGCATTTGTGGAGGTTAAAGCGGTAACAGCCAAATTTCTCTCAACCTTGACAGAACCCACTAAAGGCTCTGGAACRGAGTGAAAGGAAGGGCAATCTGTCTAGTAAGCCTCCTTGACGTATGTGCGTGTCTTGAACATTGTCTGCATATAAGCCTCAAAAACCACAGCACTTCAGCATGAAAACTCTCCTTGTGTGTGGAGGCAGTGCATGCATCTCCTCAGTTGCTTGTGAGAGGACCATTAGCTGTTTTTCCAAATATTTCCAAAAAAGCTATATACCTTCACTGTTCTGGAGAGAAAATATCTACACCACCTAATGAAAAGATGGTTTCCTGCTCAGCTTCTGTGGAAGTCTAAATACGAAATTAACCACAAAGGAGTAGCCAAACTGTCCTTGTGTGAAAAAGCCTAACTCCCTCAAAATTAAYGAACAATGCACTTTTTTTTCCCAGTGCTTCCATGATTTTTTTTTTTTTGTACCCATCTCAACATTTTTAACCTAATATCTACCTCAATTTTCCGCTGTAGATCAATGTTAGACCTGTTGACCTGTAGACCTGTTACCAATGGCTAGGTCCTTCTCTGAAGTCAAGTGCAACAGATCAGCATGGATCAGCCAGTAGAGGGTGCTRCTTGAACTAGGGAATAAAACATATCAATAATCTTTAAGAATAATTAGATTTCTATGAGATCATGCAGGCCACAATGGGTTGGTCCCCTTTGCCATCATTACTAAGGACACAGAATGAGTACATTTCTTCCTATTTCTTTGAAATGAATTCATGGCCAAATGCTCTTGGTTTACTTCRGCATACTTCTCATTTTAATTTGTCTTCTAAAATGCATTAGAAATTAGATTTCCACGCTAAGTCAGAATTCTTTACTTCTTCATTGCCTTTTACCAGACCAACCCAATCTGCTTGAAATTTCATTTTGTTCTGCCAAAGTAGAAGTTTAACACAAAGTTTGAGGTAAATTCAAAAAGATGTTTGGGAGACATGAGGGCTCAAAAAAGGAAGTGGTTTCACCTCTTGAAAATTTTCCTAACTTTTTTTTTGGCTTATAGTGACTGCAAAATGGCTTGGCTGAGAAACACAAAATTTGTTGTAATCTTTTGTAGATGGTGATTTCTGTTTCCTTTGGCTTCTTTGGGGGTGCTTCAGGGTGTAATTATTTTGTTRCTAAAAGACATTTATGCAAACATTTTGAGTTCCTAAATCCACATGTCAACTTTTGTAGGGCTTATGAAATTCCTAATAGTGGAATGCAGTCTTCCCAGACTGTGCAGAATTTTTCACAGTGTAACACTCTGAGCAGGGCAGGGCAAACATAATATCAGAAAAGACTTTAGTACTTTTCAGTTGACTTTGAGAAGCTCTGAAGGGTCCCTCCCAGAAAAATCTCAGGTCCCTGGGACTTACTAGAGGCAAAGGCTGTACTCAAAAAGGCATTTTGCCTCCTTCTTGTCTCTCTATCTACATATAGCTCTTCTGCTTGGCTTTATTATCTGTGTGCATGTCTTTTGGTAGAATTTGAGGGAAAAGTTATCCTTCACCACACATCTGAACAGGTCCTATAAGCTCTGCCACTCCCAGTGAATGGCCAGAGGCAGACTTAGATGTAAAGATGCACTTCTGCCAATATTCATGGGGAAAAAAAAAAAAAAAAACACACAACAAAAAACCAACCCTCTTAATTTCTCACTGGTTACTCAAATATCCTGCATCGGCCTTGAGGATTATGCCTTTAAGTGTAGTTAACGGCATTTTAGTAGTTAATGAAACTTTCCATGAAAAGGCTTGAAGGTGATCTCAAATCGCATAGTTTGCAATTTGTTACTCCTATTGGCCCAAAGTCCTCTGAGTGAAGYAATTTACTGGCAGCATTTTATGTAGACTAATATTAAGAAAACACAGAGATTCCCAAATGATTTATGAGTAGAATATGGTCAGGATTAGCACCAACCTGGTGAAGATATTTTTCCAATTTTGAGATTTTTGTGCTGCTCTCAGCTTCTCAGATTTACTTTGAAGTATATCTTTCTTCAATCCAAAAATATAAAAATAAGGAAATGAGATCCAAAAATGTAAYTCAGGAAGAATCCACGGAAGTTTGGGAAACTTGAAACTAGACTGTCAGAAAGGAATGAAGTATGCAAACATATATAAAAGAATATTACACCTGCAAGCAGAACTCTCTTCCAAAGTAATGAACCTTTTTTTCTGAAAATAGTTTAGCACTACCGACATGTTGATTAGAAGGAAGAGCGTTGCAGCTAAGTGAGATGTCCTTCTGTCACCACATTTTCTTCCTCTCTGTTCCCCATTTCCTCCTATCTCCTCTACCACCCAATTTAGTTACCAAGGGAAAACATATTTTTTTTAAAAGACATTTTTGCTTAAAGTCACATATGAGCCTTCTGTGCATCCAGTTTTTGGCCCAAAGTTTTACGTGTCAATAAGAGGCTATTAGGCTAGTAGAGCCATGAAAGAAACGGGTGAGGGGGGGAGGAAAGGCTCTTTAAAAGGAATTGTGGTGTTAATTTTGCATCGGCTATCCTAATAAAATCCTGGTGAGCTCAAAGAGAAAGGGAGAGAGGTGCTAACAAAATAAGGAATGAAGCAGAATGAAGTGGTGGCTAGATCAAAAGGTTAGAAAGCAAAAAATAAAGACAACATCTAAAATCCATGGAGAGAGAAAAGGGGGTTTGAAAAAGTTTTTTTTTCTGGAGATTTTCTTAGTGGAAGAGAAAACAAGAACAAAATCCTTCTTTATCCATTGCCTCTTTATGTTTAATAAAACAGTAACAAATTAAAAATGTGTCCTGCTGGCAAAGATTTTGTGGATTTCACTTTGCTAAATTCCTTTAAAGGAGGAAGTCAGGCACTGAATGATTTTCAAACTATTTTTGTGGTTCTTCCAACAAAAAAAAAAAAACTATTGAGAAGACACTGAATAATAATAATAATTAAAAAAAAATAAGGGACCAGAGACAGAAAAGAACAGATCAGTAGAGGAGCAATACTAAGACACTTCAGGGACAACCCTGAATGTTGTCCTTCTTCAGACACTTTCTCAGGAAGAAACATTTTTCTTCCTGTAGTAACAATAAGGACTAGTAATCATCGAAAGGAAGCTTCTTCATAAAAATCAATTTGTCTTGCGTAATTGCTCTGTGGGATTGTTTTTCCTCAAAGAAGTCCACCTATCCCATACTGGAAAGAGAAATTGTAACAAAGTCTTCATGCAGGGGCATTATTCAGTTTGCTACTTGTCAGATGTGAGTGAGGTTGTGTTTTGGCGAGCCTGAATACATCAGTGTAATTTTAATACAAATAAAAAACTAAATGCAGTCCAAGTGCAGACCTGTAGCTAAGAGAAGCATTAAATAAAAAAGGGAAATTTCCTGGAATTTTCTCTTTTCTTTTGAGATAATTAAATTATTTATGTCAATAGCATAAATTGACCTYAATGTTCTTTTAGAAATATGACAAAAATATTTTTCTATCAAGTTCATGTCCTGCAATACTCATCTTCWTTTACCTTCAAAACAACACAGGAATATCAAAAAGAACTATTTTCATAATTCAATTATTTTTTCTATGTGCCAAAGAATGTTTTTGGAAGGTTGATACCATATTTGTCTTGGTGACTCCAAAATTAGCTTGCAAGATTAACTGGCGGCTTCCCTTTTTGCTATATTTATGAGAATGCACACTCTGATTTTATGATTCAGACATTGTATAAAATAAATATCATAAAAATCTTTCTTCAAAAGAACATGAAATATATTTTTAAAACAAATCCTACATACGGAGGCCGGGAGACAAATTTTCCAATTATGATGTCACTTGATTTAGAGATTTCTGAGACAAAATCTGTTCTCTGCTGAGTGATGGGATTTTAGTTTCAGTCTGCAACTAATGCAAGCRTAGTAAGATAATTTTGTTGAAAATGTTCTCTCTTCATTTACTGTTTGCAGTGCTGGATACACATGGTTTTAGAAAAAACTGTTTTGAGGGAAGATCCTGTTTGACTTGAATGACTTTAACATCTGGCCTCTATTTTTTGCTAGATAAAACTCATCAGAATTTTTAAAAATCCAATGTAGACTCTATAGGCCTACAGGGGACTGCTATAAATGCTAGTAATTTGTGGGGAGCTTTTGATGAGCTATAATAATCATCACAACATACTCCATTGTATTATATGTAGTTGTAGTGGTAGGTGAGCTTCACAGATGGGTAAATTATTATTTTTAACACATTAATCTATGATTATCTTATTAATGAATGAAATTCACTCCTTTTTACAAATCATTTTCCTAACACAGGTCACAATCTGCTTTTCTGGATCTTNTTTTTTTTTTTTTTTTTTTAATAAATGATACCTGCTAGCTTTCTTAAAATAAACTGTATACAATGCTATCATCAGGAGATGGTTCAGATAATTCTCTTGATAGTTTTATGTTGTGTAAAGGCTCCCCAGTTCGCTGGCTGAATCTTGAGGATCACAGATACTCGTGAAAATTGGTTCTGGCTTCTATGTTGGAGATCTCTCCAAAAAACAATACATGTAACTTCTCTCTAAAATATACTTAATACAGGTTCTGTTAAGTTTCTTGGGACTAGTCTGGAATGATTTGTGTTATTCACATGCAATCTATCTTCCATGACTGACCATCTGTATGTGATTAGCCAGTCATCTTTAACTAATTCTGATAAAAATTTGATGCTACATCACACCATGATAGCATTAATTTCTTCTTCTCTTTGTCTCTCTATAAATGTTGACAAAAATAAATAAGCAAATAAATAGAATGGTAACTAGAATTTCACCTGTATATATGTATATACACAAACATATATAAACACGAATGAATGCAAAAGATTTGTGCATGAGTTGGAAAAAAAAGACACACTTTTTGGTATGTATGACAACTAGCTAAAATTTATACAAGCTAAATTTCTATTCCTGTTTGTCCTCAACCACACAAATTATATGCATGAATGTATGAATACCAGCACCTAGAGAGGAACAAATGTGTTCCAAAGATGCAAATTAACATTTATTTGAAGATTTATAAAATTTGAATCACTTGTTAGAGAAAACTAACAGAATGATGTTGAGACAAGCCTTTTGTTTAAAAAGGTTTTTTAGCTGATTGAAACTCCATCAAGAGAAGGTTCAGACCTGTCTGGCTTTGTCACACTTGGTCTTAGTGCCTCTATAGTTAATGAGTAGAGAAAAGCTTTGTTAAAGATATGATTAAAAATAGCTGTTTTTAACAGAAATAAATGTAAGAAATCAAAGACAAGTGAAAGAAATCAAAACCAGAAATCGAAATAAGGCCAATTGATACAAACTTCTAATTTAGCAACAAACTGTTTGTTTGGAAATCAAGGTATAGTAGCCAGAAATTACTATCAATTTAAGTAAAACAGAGCATACATTCATTGTGGTTAATCTTTATTTGCCTTGCCCAGGGAAAGTAGATTGCCATGTCATTATTAGGTCTCCTCCCACTACCTTCCTTCCTCTTCCCTCAAGTTTCTTCCATTTCGATGGTAGAAAATTTGGGGAAACAAAGATCATCTTTAAATTCCTTGAAGCAGAAACTTGAGCAGTCTTTCAAAACATATAATCCACAGAGGAAAGCATTATCTATTAAAAATATTCAGCAAAAAAAGGTTTTGATTTCATTTTATTTTCTCCTTGAGCCAAATGAAAGGACATGTGAATATGTTCAATTTTTATATATATCTCCAAGTCCTTGGAGATTCAAGAATTTCCTGTCTAGACTTCTTGCTACACYTATTTTCATGCTTGTCAATAAGCTCTTATGCAGACTGGCTTGGAGTAAAATTCACATCCCTCCATTTTGCCTTCATACTCTAACCTCTTTTCTACAGACCCAAGCTCCCACTAGTTCTCATTACTTTTATGAGTCTTGTGCCTCTGGGCTTTCAGCTCACAAGCAAAAGATGCCTCTGTCTCAGGTTACCCTACAGAACAGGTATCTCTTAATTTAAATTAGTGTGATCCTCTGATAAGCAGAAACATGGTCCAACCTGCCGAGGCAGGTCTAAAATCCCGGTGTTCCAGTTCCAGGCTTTACTTTAAACTTTAGGCACTTATTTAAAAGTAGAAATCAACTGCCTTTTTTTTTTTTTTTTTTTTTGAATCCCAGTGAATGCATCTACAGCCAGTGCTCTATCCTATCATGAAGTGTTACTTGCTCTCTGACCAAAGAGAGAACTAAAGATAGCTTGTAAATGATCCCTAAATGGAAATAAGTGCAAACTAGCCATCTAATGATCTCAGGTGGGCAGCCACTCTTCTGAACACATTTTTTTTTCAGAAAGATAGGTGTCCCAGGTAGCTTTCATGAGAAAATGTTTGTGTCTACACTATYTCAGGTGCTTTGATGTCTAAGAACATAAGACTGGATTACTGGGTCAAATCATAGGTCTATCTGGCCCAGTGTCCTATTCTCAAAAGAGGCTGAAGAAGGATGACAAGCAAAGAATGTGAGTGATGCTTCTCAAGAACATTCATCCAACATCCAACCATTTCCATCTCATCAACTTCTAGAACCTGAGAYGTCTTATATATCATAATTAAYTTTTTTTTTCTTTTCCCCCATGAATTTACCTAGTTTTCTTTTGGAATCATGTGAATTTTAACATCTGGAACATTCTGATAAGTTATTCGACAATTTTGTCGAATAAGTTATTCGAACTTATTTGTCGAATAAGTTATTCGACTTTATATTGACTCATATGGGTCCACTTGACTGAATCTTTCTCCTGAACCTCAATAAACCTCTGGCCATCTAAAAGTTATCTGGAGCTTACATTTAGTCTTCTAAAATGGTGATAAGGTTGAACAGACTCTTCACATTGAATACCTGCCAGTTCCTGAGAAACTCAAAATATTATAATTAATGTCATTTATTTTTCTAGTGTGACATCATGAGTCCAAGGGCTCAAATTTTAAAAGCAAGCCATTTATTAGATCAGTTCACTTTATTACTTTTTTTCATATTCTAATTGGTGTATTTATTTCTTCATTTTAAAAAGCTTTATATTTTCCCTCCTCTAGTTGCATTGTTTCTTTTTTTTTCTTTTTCTCTCTTTTTTTTTTTTAATCAAGAGAAATATATTAGCATATATTAGTTAATAGACACAGAAGGGTGCATAGGAAATATACATTAAAAAATCCAGTCAGCTTAGGAAAGGATTTAGGACACTGAAATACAATTTCTCCTCTTAGGAGAAAATAAAAATTCTGTTCCTATCTTGGATAAGAAACAACAAAGAACAGTATTAACTATCATACCAATTTTTAGTGGAGGAATGGAAGCAAAAATATTGCTGGTTGTGGTCTGGATCTTTAACTCAGATTGACAGACAGGAATCAAAAATGAGCAAGAAAACAACACCAATATGTATTGCAATCATTTTGGTTTTCTCTTTTTTATCTGTCTTTCATCTGCATGCCAACCATCCATTTGTGCAACTATAACCCACAGGTCATTTTGGTGCCATTGTGTGTGTCATCCCCAATGGGTATTATATATAAGTAAGGTAGATATACAGAAAAAGCAAACAAACAGTCTTCCATGTGATGAATGTAATTTGTGATTAACATGGACAGGAAAAAGATTCTAAACAGAGGTTTGCAAAAATTATAATCCCTTATGTTCAACTTGTTTCTAAATCCATCTGTGAACCACTGATAAAATAGAATGAGAAAAATCTTTCTAAAGTAAATGATATATTATTACACAAAATAATAGGAACATGCAGTTCTGTAAGTATGAATTAGGCAACCTGTGGTTGACTTTTGCATCATATAAACATACTAGTTAGCCCAATGATGAAAACAGAGCCAGGGATTTTGTAACCAGCTTCTTGTCCTGACTCCTGAAACTCCTAATATAAAGGACTCATATTGAACTATTCATGTGAGCAAAGCAAACTGCCAGAGTAAGCCATATACAGTACATAATATATTAGCTAGGAATTGAGAGTATAAATCTATGAAGTATGATGAAAGCTGAATTCAAGTAGATATTTTATTTGGTTTGTTGGCTTTGAATTACAACATGAAAGGAAGAATTGTTTAATGTTTAAAAATGATGCATACAATTACATCATTATAAGTTATGCTACCAATACCTTTTATCTTTTGAGTGACAGTCTAATAGACAATTYCTGATATAGGATTTAGTCATTCTTAAGATGAGACTTTTTTTCTCTAAAAATCTGTGCAATTTCAAGGATATTTGAGAGCTGAAAATACATCAAGGTTGTTTTTATTATTTTTTTCCCTGGGTACCATGTGCACATATACTTAGGGAAATGACCATCATTTTAGTTTAGTTTGGTTGTCAACATTGTACTTCATTAGAACATGAATCCAGAAAGACTCAGTATTATTCACTTCATAGTTATTGGTGATTTACAAACAAGTAACATCATTTTGATGGAGTGCCACTCACTTTCTCCACATACTCAGGCAGTCTCTTCTGGTTTCAGCCCTAAAAACATGACATTAACAACCATGTCATGAAAATATTTCCAAATTTCATTAATACCAACTAACTCAAAAGACCATAAAACATGGACTTTCTATTTCTTTTGTTTATTACTCTGGAATCTAGCATAGAGAGATAATTAAAGTGTTTTTGTTGTTGTTGTTTGTTTGTTTGTTTGTTTGTTTGTTTTCCTGTTACTTGATGTTTTGATTAAGGCTGCTTTTGACATTCTACCATGATGGTAAATGTATGTCCTCTATCATTCTCCACTTTGTTTTTAATTTGACAGTCCTCTGATTAGCTTAGAGGGCTGGTGAGATCTGAGTCCATTTGCCTTCTGTACCTCTTATCCTCTTAGAAAGTGGATTATATTTCCTTTCAAAAAAGTTAGTTTCTGCAAAGAAAAAAAAAAAACATTACCACACTTATCTCTCCAGTACTTCTGCCTACTCCCCACTTTTACGACTAGGAAACAGCAGGAATGCAAGGGGCAACCCAGCAGCTCACTATCAGCGCCTGACCCAGGGAGCTCACTATTAGGATTCTTAGCAGTGCTATAGCAGAAGGACAACCCAAGAAATTTGCCAAATCCTTCACAGTTACTTGATTATTTCAGTTAGCTCAGGGATCTTTTGTGTTCCTGGAGAATCCACTTGTMAAGATGGCCAGCCTTTCAGTAACTTGCCTCTGGGCATGTAATTCTGCATTCTTAGAGGTTTAGAAGAGACTATGATTATCTTTGAGCTCTAAACCACTATAATACTTGAAATCTGTGTGAAGATCACAGTTTTCCACAGTATTTTACAGCAGTGAAATGCTATAAAAGCAYAGTAGACATATAAATATATATGTATGGATTATCTTTGTATTATTATTTTGCATATATATTAAAGGCCATTATAAGAAAAGTCATATCAGTGTAACACTAATTGATTTATCATCAAATTGGGATTGCTATGAGGCAAAACATCGTTTTAATACTTCTTTTTTTTATTTGTAAATATATAGCAAAGCAGGTAAATTGAATCAAATCAGTGAAATAATCTGTACTGTTCTCTCACAAATTCTTATGCAAGAGTTCTTCAATAAATATGCAGCTCTGACCATACAGTCACTACATGCAGCATCATCAGAGATGTCTTTACAATACAACGTTTTATTTTTAATAGGCCATGCTTTAATTCAAACATCATTAGGGAAAGTAATGGGCACCAACAGTATAAACAAGCAGCAATTAAACTACTTTTCTATATATTACATACTGAATATGTTTTCAGTCACAATGATTTAGCTTTGATTAACTTCTGATAGAATTGCAAAATAACATACCCTCAACAGTTTCCTAAATTATCTAAATACACAGTTGATGAATATGGCTAATCACAATAACACACATTAAGTCAATCAGAACTAAAACCATTTAAATACAATTTTGTTGTTGTACAAAAATTCCAGTGGAATACTTCTGCCCATCTGTAGACACATATATGGAAAAAGTATTTCTGAAACCTTAAACATAACATTTTCCTTTTAGCAAATATGAATGTGCTTAATGTAAAAATCTGAACCTCTAATAAATGAGAGACTATGTAAGAGACTATGTTAGGGCTACCAGGATGATCAGGGGCCTGGAACATCTACCATATGAACAAAGGCTGAGAGAGCTGGGTCTGTTCAGCCTGGAGAAGAGGAGGCTGAGGGGGGACCTGATCAGYGTGTATAAATACCTCAAGGGAGGCAGTGAGGAGGAGGGGGGYGGCCTCTTTTCAGTGGTGGGCAGGGATAGGACTAGAGGAAATGGCWTCAAACTGAAGCATCGGAAGTTCCACAGGAACTTAAGGAAGCATTTCTTCACTGTGAGGGTGACAAAGCACTGGAACAGGCTGCCCAGAGAGGTTGTGGAGTCTCCTTCTTTGGAGATCTTTAAAACCCGCTTGGATGCAGCCCTGTGCCCTGTGCTCTAGGTGACCCTGCGTGAGCAGGGGGGTTGGACTCGATGACCTCTGAGATCCCTTCCAACCTTCGGCATTCTATGATTCTATGAAATGATGCATAATGATTTTTATAGATATGTCCTGGAGAAAAGCTTCTGTGATCAGGTTTACTTTCATCTCTATCTTTTCATCAATCAAATATTTCAACTATCCTTCCCTCCGAGAAAGAGTCTTTGGTACCTTCAATCGAAAAGCAGGAATTATAGGGCCTGAACTTCAAGRGACATTTGTTTTTAAAAGCATTGTTAATGTATAGGTATGCTGTCTCAGTTATTGAAAGCTTGTTTCAGGATGATTAGTAGCTATGTATTTTCCAGGAGGTAGCAATACTTTCATGCTAGTCAATGAATAGTCAACCTTGTTATAGAAAAAAGAACAGCCTCACACAAACAGAATACATAACTTCTGAGAAAAATATTATCAGTGCTCTCCTCAGAGCCCCTTGATTTGATCTAGAAGTTGTACTTAGTTTAGATATTTAAAAATTCAGGCATAAAATGCTACTTTTACAGCTGTTTTTCATAATTCCTTGTATGGACCTTATTCAGAGAAGCCATCTAGTTAAAAGCACTAATGGGAGTATTCTCCCRATTAAAGTCTTGTCTGACTTCTCGTTGATGAAGATCCAGAGGCATCATGAAAGATTACTTCTCACTTTCAAGTCTGGTTCTTGAAGAAAAAGAAGTGGACAAAAAGTTATCATTAAAACTGGAATAATGCTACGATAGTAAATGTACTGGTAGAAATGAGTTTCCTCTGTCTGTACTTCAAGTATACAGGAACTTTTGTTGTTCCACTCTAAGCTGAAGTTGTGTGAACATGGGTGAATGCAATACTAATACGAGTTAATAAGACTCATCAGGCAAGCAAATGTGTTTCCTGAGAAGTAAGGTTTCTCTTCCCCAATGTGTTCTGTGAGTGGACAAGCTACGGCAAGTCAGCACCATTCAAAATGGATCATGAACCTGAGGGTTGCAAACTCARCTCTATTTATTCTATGTGCCAAATAGCTTATGCTTGAACTCTATGAAGCTTCTAAAGCAGGTTCCTCCATTGCATCTGGAATAAATGTGAGTGGAATCTGAACACCTTATCTTTTTGTAGTGACACAAAGCTGCCTAGAGGCATCCGTCTGGTCCCAAAGGCAGACTTGAGAAACCTCAGGTTTTCTTTACATTGTCTCAGCTACATAGCCTACTCAGAGTCTGTACTGCAGAACAAGGGATTGGAGGAGAAGGGTGGAAAACTAGAACTAATTCTGCATGTTAACCACTGGACAGGCAGATGATCCGGATAAACTGGCTTCTGCCTAATTTGCATTGCTTTAGGTCTGTTCCTAATTAGATCTATATTCTTTCCCTTCATGTCTTCTCACACTGAATTCCCATCCAGAAGTTTAAGAAGCTTTATGTTAAACAGTTTGTAAAATAACTGCAAGGAATATGTGCACAAGTAATTAAACAAATATTTAGAAAACCGGAAAATGATTCTGCACATCTCTTTTTCTTCATATTTCATGGGAAGTTAAGGCAACAATATACTGTCAGAGATTTTTAGTAGATATAAAATTTGAATTATAGGCTGGTAGTGAATAATAGTGTTTAGAATATGACTTCTGAAACAGGAACGTGAATMTTAGTATAGACTACAACCAGACAGAATGGAAGTGTACTACATGATCTATTTCTCCCACTTCACATAAAACAACTCAAAGTTTTCTTTTTGAATATGTGACAGTCATATAGCATATTAATTGCAACTATTACAATTATTCAGAACAATTACACAATACAGTTTCCAAAATCTGCATGTTTGAGAAAGATACCACTTGTGGATTTTAAATTATCATAGTAGAGGTGAGAAAACAAACATCCACCTAAATCTTTACATTAGCTTCTGTCTTTATGTAGAAATTCTTTTTTTCTTTCCTCTTTCTTCATTAAGGGGGTAAGAGATATTTGACAGAAAATGTTATCAGTAAGCTTTGAAGAGAATGTGTTTAAATCCTCGCTCTCCATATCAGTTCAAAGTTGATTTTAGATGTCTTACTTTCTAAGGAAACAGTATGATAATATTGTTATATATAATTTGGATAAATTTTCATTTTAAAAATAAATCACACACTCTGGATCTGGAAAACATTTCTTTCTTTTGTGGAAAACACATTGTTCAAAGTTCCCTACCAGTTCTATTTGTAACCTTGCTATCTTGTTTCTGAAAGAGGAAAAAATGAAAGGGAGGAAATATGGCCATATTTGTTAGGCAAAGCACATGCAAAATGCATCAACAGATATGGAATGACAGGCAGAGTGATCCAAAAAAACATCTTCTGAGTCACTCTCAGCAGTTTCTCAGTGCCCACTCCCAGTATCCACTCAGGGTACTGCCGTATTAGCAGTGATCAGCTCTGGAAGTAGGAGAGGTAGGAAGAACTTCTGACAGCAATAGGAATCTTGCATCTTCAGAGCAGTTTTTAACAACAAGAATTCCTTGTGATGCCACAGAGAGACAGCAGTACAAGCCAAAGTCAATGTAATAAAATTAGCCCCAAGAGCAAAACATCAAACCTTTGAAATACTATCACTTCACAGGTTTGGGCTTTTCTCCACACAACTGTCTGGAGCTTTGACATTGAGTCAAATTCTGCTATCACATTTTTGTGAGTCCAGGAGAAATCAGCTGACTCTAGCACAATGCCCACCACATACAGCAGGAGACATATTGTGCATATTGCTGCATGCCAAATTCATTCTCAGTATTAATATGGCACATCTTTATACAACAAGGTATAATTGTTATTTAGGATATGTGAGTGTTTTATGGTATCTTCCTTTGTGTAATAAGGGCTATTAGGTCCAGGTTTATAAAATTCCACATTTTATTTCTTCCCTTTTAAATTTTCTTCTATTCACTTTCCCCATCTACGAGTTCTTCTATTTTTAGTTAATTTGATTCGAGCTTGAATTTACTTTTCTCAAATGCTCACAGGGACAGTCATTTGTATTAATGGATAAAACTAAACTCACTCCCATTCTGCAAGTAAATTAGTATATTACATGTAATTATTTATGATTCATCCAAACTGGCATCCCACATCCCCATAAATCTTATAAAGTCAGAACTTTGTGGCATCATCTCTGCTGATAGTTTTCATTCTTTTGCCAGGCATAATACTTCTTGAATTAGAGAAAAACTGTTCCTACTCAGTCACACTACTGCATTAGGAAATTTAAGGAATTGAGTTCAGCCTGACAGAAAATATATAAGAATGTTCAACGAGACTAAACACCTAAGTTCAAAATGGCAGCATTCAAAATTCCTACTGTTTTATTGCCCCACCCTGAAGGTGCTTTAACTCCACACTCCTTTTCACATTAAAATTCCCTGGACTCCTAAATTCTACTGTGGGCATGTCCAGAAATGCTTCTCATTTAATGGGACCAAGTTAGCTCATGCCCAAGCACCATCAGATCTAATAAACTCAGCATTCCTGCACCTCACATGCCTAGGGGATAGATCTGCTTGAAAAAAAAAAAAAAATCCTCATATTGTTCAGAGGCAGTTTTCTGCAAAATGCAACAGCTGCAGTTGCTGCTCTCCTCCATCGTGCTCCAGAACGCCTTGGTCAGAGCTTTTGCCCTAGATGTGGGAAGCCTGAGTTTTACGCCCTGTGGTGCCCGAGGGGGTTCAAACCCACGCYCTAACCAAGGAGGCCACAGGCTGCTCTGGGTGAAAGTGCTCTCCACCCTTCACTTTGAAGCTGTTCCACTGCACGTAAAAGAAGCAAAGATTCATATTGGCTGCAGAGAACATGAGTGAGCATGACTCTACTCAAGGTTACAGCCTTCATGTGGGAAAGCAAGAGAGGTTCTGATGCCTTTTCCCTTCTCTATGGAAGTCCTGGGTCAAAATCCAGACAATCTTTAGGAGTACATATAGGAAGGACATTTTGCAGTGCTGCTCTGTAGGGTGCCAAGGACACTGACAACTGTCTTTTATGTGGTGCCTGTCATTCCTCACCAGTCAACACTGTCACTGGAGCCTCTAAACACCACAGCAACTAGTTCTGTCTTGCTCTCCCGAGAGCCTTGGGAAGGTAGAGTTTCCTAATGTCTTTTTTCCCCAGAGAAACAGAACAATAACCATGAACTAAAATTCAATGCAGAAGTTCACATATATACAGTGTCCATCACACTTCATTCTCAAGTTGCCCTGCAGTTCCACACGTAGCTGCAGAACGTCTGCCAAATGCCAGCAGGCATCCTGCCTTCCCACAGAAGCCCTGCTGAGAAACATTGGTGGCTCCATTTGTCCTTGGTACCCATTGCCCAAGAGCTCTGTCCCAGTACTCTTCTGAAGCTATTGTCTGCTTGACAAATGGCTGGAGGAAAAACTTGGTTCTGTTTCTCCTTTCTGTTGTTTTGGGGAATGTGCTACATATTTCCCTCTAATAAACATCTATCTGTGTGACAGCCTTGTCAGCCCTGGTCTGTCTGCTTCTGCTTCTGACCATTGTTTCCCAGTGTCATTTTCATGAAGTGGTGGCTGCCTCTGGGACCCTAATTCATACTGAGCTTTTTGTTTTGCCTTTATTATTGGAAGCCTTCAGTGAGTCCCCTGTTTCTATCAATGAAGTCATTTCAAGTGTCCTTCAGCATGTGTCCTTCTACATGTACTCATCTGAATTCTCCAGCCCACACAGTCAAACCACTGCCTCTTTTTATAAGCTTGAGTAAGTCCTTCGGCTCGTAATTTCAAATTGCATTGTTTGAAGATTAATGCCTGATCTTCAGTGTTCTTCTCTGACTATCTTAGGTGTATTTCCGGTAAAAAAAATACTTAGAACATCAGTCTATCCGCCTGTCTGTGCCATCCTTGGCATATTTCGCCGCCAGTGTGTGAAGTCAGACAAATCTGACAGGGGTATACGCGTTTGACAGGAGAGATGGGCCSAAACACTTGCAAGGTCTCCCCAACAGGTATTGCCAGCTGATTTCTGTAGTCARATATGTGTATATATGACACATGATGCACATATGCCATTGCCAAAATGCTCTGCAGGAGGAGGTTAGAAATACACAAGGATAAAACTTTCATAAAAATCACTTGATCGGCTGACAGGCAGAAACATGTTGGAGAGCAGGCTCCAGGACTGTACCCTTATTCAGAGACCTAATTATTGTACAGMTAGTGACAGACCTGGGGTTAGGGCTTGAGAGAGCACGCAGTGCACAAACGGGTTTCTGAATGCATCTTGTATAGCTTACCCGATGAGGGTAAGGGCTGGACCTGGCTGGAGGCAGTTGCTTCAGGAGTGGTTAGGGTATATTACTAATGCCAGGGATTCATACCCACCCCGTAAATTACTATGCAACTTTGTTTAGGGAATTCATTTTGATCTGGTCTTTTATAAGGGACATGTCTATCTACCTTTATCTCTTTYGCTTCCAAAGAAGCAGCAAGGTTGGCTCTCCAACATTTGCCCTCTCTGGGTATATATAATAATCAGAGAAGTCTTTTGGGTTTTTTTGCCTTTTTTTCCCCACATTTTACAGTACTCTGATTTTTTTGTTAAAAATCCTGCTTACACTATAACCACTAAGAAATACTTCCCCTGACAATGATAAATAAGTTCATGCTGAGCTTTGGGCTTCTATGGTCAGATTGATGCCAGTATCAGAGCTTGTTTAAAAGTAACTGGGTGATCTCAGCACTTCTCTGCAGATACAGATATTTAATATTTCACTACCATAGTTTTTTGCTGTTTTTTGGAATTTTTTTTTCAAAATACCTAATGCTTCAGAYCCAGCTATCATTGAAATAAGACTATCTTCTCCATGTCTTCTGGACTGGTATATGATGTTGACATACACAGGAATTACTCYTCATAAMGCCTCCAGCTGTCGCTTGTATTTCCAGAGCATTTCAGACTTTGATTTACCAGCTCCAGCCCATCAGTCTGCAGCTCTTCTTCTTCCAGGCTCCCTATACTATTCAGTAATCACTCAGAAACAAGGAGTGAGGTTGAGTTGTTTTGTTTCATGTGTGACTTCTAGATGTTAAGCCCTGAGAGTAGCATCCTTGCAGGACTCTGTCACRTGGAGAGGATAGCCTGAAAAACTCCAGGCACATTCCATGCTCAGGATGCTGTTTAAACTGTGCTCCTTTACATATTGCACAGCCGCTCTTTTGCTATACTCAAGTACTGAACACCTGCACTTCTTGAGCTAGAGGTCTATGTTGATTTGTAGTTATTTACAGAGAGTAAAAAAAGCACTAAACTACTTTTTCATTTGAAAGAGAAACAGCAAAGAAAGTCCAGAAGATCCCACCGTTTTCATGTGACTTTAGAGCATGAGAAATATTTTTTGGAAAAAGAGGATCTAGCTGCAGTATCAAGAAACTAGTGCTTTGTAAGACTTTAAAGTTGGTCTGTTGATAGGCCATCCATCTGATATTTAATAGCTCTCAGAAGAATGACTCGCATACTAGCATTGGTAGCGACTGAGTAAAATTACTGTCTGCTTTCTTCCCACAAGATTATAGACCAACTGATTTTGGTAACATACTTCATGACATCAAATCTTGGGAGGTGCAATTTGATGCCAAAGTTCAACACGCAACTATAAATAAAACAGAAACACTCCTAAAGAGACTAAAATGGCATCCAGAAGCCTTGTGAGGAGTTTGTCTCTGTTTGAATAAAATTGCATCATACAGTAGTGAGATATCTTGTCCCTTTCATTTTAAGATGCACTATATTTTCCTGAGAAGAACACATTTGCAATGGCATTTGAAAAGCTTGGAATTTCAACTAAGGAAATATTATTATAGTTTCCAGACTAATTCTATTTTCTTGAAATTTCTATCAGAAAATAAAGCACTACATTTGGCACTTTAACCAAAGTTCTTTTGATTTTTGCATATGTTAGAACACACATCACTGTCTCTATTGCAGGACTCTTTAAAAGAAAACCTTTAAAAGAAAACAACTACCTACATTCCTTATTTTATTTTTATTTTTAAGTATACTATCCAAAGGGTAAGAGACTGGAATTACCACCCTTGCTTGGGAGGTTCAAGTGCCCTGCTTGCAGAAAAGCAGCTTTGCCTATCAGGCTGTGGGTTACGAATAAAACTTTCTACCCACCCACCTATCCCACTGAAACTGAGCTGCAGAGCAGCAAAAATTCAAGAGCTTGGAGCTGCTTGTTRTTGCTGATACTAGGGCAGCTCTGGGCATGCACAGAGGAGGTTCATGCTCTGCACGTAGGGAGGCACAGCCCCAGAGGGGCAAGGGATGGTAGAATTAAAAGTGGTATCTAAAGGCGAAAAGTTCCTCTGAGATTTTTGTGGTTACAGGGATCGCAGCTTTATGCTGTCATGTCAGGTCATCCTTACTGCWCCTCTCACCCACAGCACCATTACTTGAGCTCTGAGATGAATTTACACTGCTGTATCGTTTACAACAAATCATCTCTCCCTACTCCCCTGCCCCCTCCTTGGCTCTTTGACCTCTTAGAAACTGGAAACTGTCTTTGAGAAGAGGATTCCTCCATTACTATTTGTCTTCTGAACTATATCAAGTCTTTACAATACTACTATAATGTGAATAATAATGAAAYGAAATGTGGGCCCAGCTGGAGTCAGTGAAGATGAATCTATTTACAGCAGCTGAGAAACTGCACAAACTTATTTGCTTTCTTTCTYCAGCCTAGAAATCTGAACCCTTCATTTTCTGTTGCATGAAAAGGCACTGCATAATGATTATTTTGGTGGATCATTTCCCATCTCCTCTGGGTTGTCCTTTTTCCTTTCTGAGTTTATAGCAACACTTTTAGCAAAACCTCTTTTAAAAATGCTGTATTTGCCTGTGAGCTACATTCTGACAGAAAGAGAGAGAAGAGAGAGAGAAACAAAGAGAGAGAGAGAGAAACAAAAAGAGAAAGAGAGAAACAAAGAGAGAGAGAGAGAGAAACAAAGAGAGAGAGAGAGAGAAACAAAGGAAGAGAAACAAAGGAAGAAAAGAAGAAAGGAAGAAAGGAAGGAGAATGAAAAGGTCCATTGTAATGGCATGTATATTTAAGCTTCTACAGGATATTTCATCAGTATTTGATAGCTTCTTGTTTTTAACTTGATGTCTAAACAAAAATAAGTCTGAGATGATGCAAAACAAGTTGGATATTTGAATCCCCTGAAAATAGGGATGCATAGGCTGAAATAAGTCAGCTTTGGTACATGTATRTGGAAGGCTATAATACTTACATTGTATATTGAAGACCTACTTAGTCACTGCCCAGCATAGTGATTCAGAGATTCATCCTGTTCAGAAAGTACTTAAGTATGTGCTTCTATGAACCTAAATATATCTTTCTGTACTTTTCAATCCAGAAGCCATATTTTCAGAAATGTGATGTGGTAACATCTTATACCTAGTTTATACTACTTTAGAACAACTGTAAATCATAGCACAATAAAATATCAGCCCTAGAAACTCAGAAGTCTGTACAGGCYGCCCTATTTTACATAAACTGGGTGTTAATGCTGACATTTAAATTGCTCTCTAAAGTTTTCTTAACTGACACTCTAGTGCTCTTTATTTTAGCAGTCACATTGGACTACTGTGTTTACCTAGAATCCAAAAACGTCTTCTAAACTGGCCAATTCCCAAAGCTGTAATTCCCTGCTCCCTGTTCCTTCACATCCAGACTCTTATCAGTTGAGTACTTAATGAATTGTCAATATGAAAATGTTTGTAACATAGCACAACTTCACTATGAAAAATTATTAATGTGGAGGCTCCTAAGCTCTTTGAAGAATAACTCACTCCCACATAGAATTATTTTTAATTCTTTATTTATGATTTGAAATGCACCTATTGTTCACCTCCAGGTGCACCTTTCAATATTTAAACTAAAACATCAAATGTATTTAATCATTGAAGTCTATTGTTGACTATCTGTATAATGAGACACATAATTCCAAAAAAATRCAAATATGAATGGCTCTCCCACATCTTTTTCTAGGTGTCATCATCCTCCACCTGAAAACAGGGCAGTAATTAAAGAACGGAAACATCCAGAAAATTAATATATCTTGGTTCTGAAAGACTTCAGAAAACAGGCTATGGGAACTATTTTCACTATCATGTCTGTCTAACAGCAGATTCTCTTTTTCTATATTAATTGCTAGTATGAATACTTTGGATACTACGAAAAGAGTCTCTTAGTTGGACAGGACAGGAGTTTGAGGTTAAGATTTTCGACCAATCTCTGATGGTTCTTGAGTATACTGGTTCTATGGGAACAGCTTGATCAAGTTTGGGCCCTTTGAAATTCGTTGCATAGGTCAGGGCTGTTTTTTTAGAGAATTTAGAACAATGAAAGTCAGACATTGTGGTTTACAGTCAGGGACAGATTTCAAACTCAAATAGTACAGACTATGCAGACCCTTATGGCACTTTGTGTGATTTATAGGTTTCTCTGATGCCTAAAGTTCATCATTAAAAAGATGTATAAAAAAAWTTCTTCTGCTTTTATTCTGGATGTCTAGCTTTTCAGACAAAAACCTTTCTTACACAGTAGAATCAAGTGTAATCTTTAAAACTGATCCTAGCCTCCTCTATTTGTCACTCTACAAAAACTTTGTTGTCAAATCTCCACATAAATGTAACTTCCCGATATTCTGCAGGATGGCATTTTGCCATTTCTAATCAAATATGATTTTTTTTTCACTCCAAACAATATATTGTTTTTGAACATGGCATTTTTATAAAGTTATGAATAACTCTGCTTCACACAGATATTTTGGAGCAAATATATCATTATCTCCATCGAAGGTCAACCGCAGATTATAACCTTCTTTTTRCTTGTAATGATGGATGCCTTTTGTATGGAAAATGATAAGATACGGCAAAACATGAGTGAGAACAGAATTGTAAGAGGAATGCATTGCCTTGAGTCCAAGAACCTTTTTTCCATTTTAGGCTACTTGTTTATGTTGCATTGTGTTAGTTACTTAATACTGAATAGTCGCATTCCAAAATAATTCATTTCRCCTTTTTCTCCTTCAGTGGCAGCTGGGGCAGCACTATGCATCAGTGTACAATGGACGCCGATCCTCAACTTTTACCTTTTTCCAAAGCGCTCARACAAATATTAAGGGTGAAGATTACACGAAATACCTACAGAAAACTRTAGAAAACAGAACCTAAGAAACATCCACAATGATTTGGGTTTTCCAGGACTCAGATATAGAGCAGCTGTTGCTGAAACTGATAGAGGTTTATAACCCAAATGCAGCTAGTAACATTGCTTGAGATAGAAACTGATCTCTCAGCTAGATGGACACAACAGAGCAGGAGCAAATCCACATCCCAAAAATATGGAAAACACAATGATTTTTTACTATTGTACCAAAATGCAGGGAGTGRCTCTGAGGGAAAAATAGCCTGGACTGGAATATAGAAAAATGAAGAGCACATTACTTGAAGAACTCTCTGACCAGAGTTGGGCTCATCATCCTTAACAGCTAAGTGCTACCTCAGGCAGCCTCAACTCCCACTTCATATTTTGTAACTTGTTTCTGCACTGCTACAAAACATAGCTCATGTSCAGCAGCCAGTATGATTGTACTAGGTACTGCGAAGTTATGGATCAATGGAGTGCATGAGCTTTCGGTAGGGATCCATAGAAACACATATCCATTGGGTATGGATCCATAGAAAGAGAGATCCTGCTGCTCCAGAAAGAGGCCTGCTCAGGCCTCTTGTGTTTTATTARTACAAATATCAGTGAACTTCATAATTTTTAAGACCAAGGTATTGATATGTTAAAGAAAGAAAAGGAAGATAAAATGCAACCTCACTCACACATGCACCTATATAATACATGCAGCAGAGGTTTTCTTCATTAATTAGTCTCTTGACGTCCTTGCATACATGAAAATGGCACAGAAGTCATAATGTTCATACCAATCTACTGATTGGTATACAAAGATTTCATTTGTGAAAAGAAAGAAAAGATAGATGGGTCTCAATTAGCTGAATCATACAATCAATTTGTTCTGACTACAACTGATCTCAACTATAACTCAACAGTAAATGAAGCTGCACAATCCTCACTCAAGGAAAACTCCTCAAAACAATAAAGAAAATAAGCCCCAAAGGGGAGAAAGAAAGAAAGAAAGAAAGAAAGAAAGAAAGAAAGAAAGAAAGAAAGAAAGAAAGAAAGAAAGAAAGAAAGAAA
>NW_020454350.1:300761-307033 GCF_003342845.1 Nothoprocta perdicaria | reverse complement strand
AGGACCTCATTTTACACAGGGTTAGAAGCCAAAGCAATAATTTGCAGTAGCCACTTAGCATTATATACAAAATCTATGGTCCTGCTGCATCACATGGGCATGTGGAAATTCTGATTTCCTAACTTGAAAATCATTTCCACAATTTCTCCCTTTTCCTACATTTARTCTGCTTTGTGAGACCTTGCAACTCCATTGCCATTATCTTTATTGATTAACTTATAAGAAAGATGCCAACACAACAAAGAAAATACTTTCTAGCATCCAGCTTGTCCGTATGTGCACCAGGGTAGCTGAAGAGGGGAGGAGGGTACTGTGGAATGTCTCCACACACACTGACATTAATAAGACTGATGATGTCTCTCCCACTAAGAATTGGATTCTTGAAAAAGGGGGAAAAAAAAAAAAAACAGAAAAAACCAGCAACTTATGGCTGGTGAGAGGCTGAGCCACTCACTGTGCCATGGCATGATTGATTTGTTTGTGCTAACACTGCCTGCTCAGCATCAATGAGTTGAGAACACCCAGATCGAGGGAGGAGGATTAGGTAATAMGGATTGAATTTCTACACATTTCTGCTTTTTTTCCAAAAGAACATTTTATTTGGAATAAAAGATATCGTTCAGATTATGAAAAGTGAATACATGTTACAGGTAGAGTGGATGGTCTTGTGAATAAGGCATGAGCATAGTAATAGAGGTTCTCTCTTCTGTTTTYAGGTATTTGTCACGTAAGGTCAAATTCCTCTCTACCTATATACATATAACAATATATGAGTGTATATATGCATATACACATATAATGAAGATGATTTTCACTATTTGCCTTGAAGTTACAATTGTTAGATTATGTAGCCCAAAATGCTCAGATGATGTCAGACATTTTAATGTTTGATTTTATTAGTTCGCTTCCTAGGCTTCATTGTAAAACTGCATTTATGTGTTGCACAAKTTCCTTCTCTAGTAAACCTGGAAGGATGCTAGGGAAACTTTGTTCCTCTAGCCTTGAAAGTAAGAATTAAATATGTTCTCAGGTCTTGACCAATTTTAAAAAGATACGAGAGACTGAACTCAACTTTCTCTCTCCATGCTGACTCTGATCTACCTAATTCTGAATCTCCCTTGAAAGCAGCAGCTTAGGTTTTTAAATATAGCAATTTTTCCTCAGAGTTTCCTTCAAAAGAAAGTGACTTCATGCTATTATTACCAATCTTCTATTCTTTATAGGCATCCAGTTCCTTCTTTTTATTCATTATAGTCTCCTTGTCTAGACTTATTTTCTTTGCTGCACTCAGAAATTAGCAACGCTCCAGGAATTTTTCTCCTCTCAAATGTCTCACAACTTTCTTAAGTATAGTAATTAAAAACAGAAGCCCCAAGAAGTGCTGAGTATAGTACATTGAGTGATAGGTATGCATGCATGGCAAGGTGAAGGGTTTAAGGACTCGGGGTAATAAAGCCAATAGAGATTCCATCTTTTGAATGTTAGGTTTGCCTGCCACCCCAGGTGATTTTTGCACTTATGGTTGATATAGATATATATGTGTGTATACATAGATATATGTTTATATTTGTGTATAAATATATGTTTAGGGCCTTTGTCTTCATTCATCCTTCTTTATCTCTTACCATTCTTACTATTGATYTAGAGGAATGGCTTGAAGCAGACAGAAGTTACTGGAAGTTCATTTTGAGATGTTTTTACTGCTGTTCTGCAGCCTTAATTCAAACTGCCTGGCATTGTGGCAAGTGCAGATTGCCATCTGAGGGTCCAGTTCTGTTAATATTCTTCTATCACATGACATTACAGAGAAAATTTCAAGTACCATAAAATAGAGAAAACAACACACACACATACACATAGCAATTCTGTATTTAAGGACTAGTGTGATTTGTTTATTCTATTCTTCAAAGCAAAGCAAGAATTTGATAATATGGATAAGGTTATGGGAACATAATTCATATTTTGGAGACACTTACTCAACAYAATCATTTAAGCACTATTCAGAAAAGTACTTGTGCTTATGTCTTCTTATCTTCTTAAATAGGCAGGCTGTTTAAATATCCATGCCACAGATTTTAACTTGCTTGCAGCCATACATGAGTATCTCCAAACTGAGCTGAACTCAGGACCATCTATTTTTATCCTGTAGCAATCTCTTCAGAAGATTTATTGTTCTTATGTTCATAGCTTTGTTCATTAAAGGTGCTCAAAGCCAGCTTCATGTTGCACATAATAAGAAAATAGACTATATTAAAGAACTACCTTAACTGTGTTAATGCCTTGAGTGCTGAGAGCAAACTCCTGCCTGAAACAGGTCCCATGTTTCGATATACCCTGGTTATTCACCAAAATCCGCTCAAAATCCTTTGAGCTGTCAAACCCTCCTTGATGTGCTGTATTCGACCTCTCTCTCTAGTAAATAGAMAGTTTTGATGCTGCCTTCGTAATCATGTGAGCGATATATAACTCACATAGTGAGATATATATATTTTATATATATATGTATATAACAGTGTACACTCTTTCCTCTGAGGATTTTAAAGACACTTTCAGAAAAGGARACTGCATTAATAAAACTGCATCACTAACCTTATCAGCATCCTAATTGTGGATTAATCACGCAAGAGTAAGACTTTGCAATGCTAGTCAGYAAGAAATAAATCATAACAATGTGGTCAATTTGAGAATCAAATAGGAACATGCAAGGCACTGAAAGTTACACTCCATCCTCCCCGCCCCCCAAAAAACAGATTAATGAGCACCAAAAATGACCCTAGGCTCTTCTTTACATCAATTTCATTAAATCTTTACAAACTACTACATGATAAAGATACATCAATTTCATTAAATCTTTACAAACTACTACATGATAAAGAGCATGAAGTACTCTAGAAGCATAACCACTTATGAAAAAAAAGTAACCAGCAATAACTAATAACTCTTGGAGCACATTAAGTAAAATGTCTTAATGACAATGCTCTATGATGACTGAAAACAAAGCTGTGTAGAAACAGCAGCCAGCTTGCACTGGCAACTGGAAAAGCCCTTACGCTTAGTCCTTTCCTTATCCACCCAAGGAATTGAACATAGATGTCCACCTGTGTTTCTCTTGGTTCCTCGTTACTCACATTCAGTAGTCCCTGAAGCTCCACAAGTAGCTGCCTCCACTTCAGAGGAATCTAATAAGAAATTAGTTAAATTTATGCTTCTGAATGTTTTTGACTTTTTTTTTAATAGCCCATCCTGAATGTGGAATAAGGAATTAATTGTTGGAATATCATAATACTTAGTTATTTTTGCCTCATCAAGACTGATATTAGCCAAGAAGCAACACACAACKGCAGCAGCATTTAGCACAAATTACTGGTCCCTGTATTTGAAAATTCCCAATATCACTCTCCAGCATTCGGCCTAACGCCCACCTAATGAAAGTGCAATGCCATAGAAATAAAGTTATCACACTACTGCCATTATTTATGTGACAAGTTATCATTAAAGGAAGGCTGAAGGACATTGCTATAGAAACAGTTGTTACAGAACATATGTTTCAGTGGAGGATAGTCACTCTTATCAGTAGCATATTAAAACTCAGAAAAAGAAATGATTGATGAGCGGGAGGTGAATCTACCTACCTTGCTTATAATATTACTTCTTTTTCAYTTTATTAGATCCTCATGCTGATTTAGCTGAACTACTTTCAAATAGAAAATATAGTTATTGAACGAACAAGACAATACAAGATCCTCCTGCAGATTAATCTATCAGCCCAACCACCTTTACCTGCCATCTTACGTAGCATACAATGCTGCATAAAGCAAGTAAACCCATACAGAGTTGCATACACAGCTGCACAAATTTGGAATTAGATCATCAGAAATCTAGCATATAACTCAGTGTGACCACCTCATACAGCTAGCCCACAAGCCAGCCTTACAACAATGCTCTGATGAGCTTAATTGAGCTGCCTGCAAAGCTTTATATAATGCCTCAGATGACCGCATAGCAAAATGATCAAAAGCAGAGCAGTCCTCTGTTCTTCAGTGTAGACTCAGGTATCCAGGGTGAATTATGTCARTCACATTACACTGGGAAAGTTCCAGCATATGATAACATCTCTTTTACCTAGATCAAGTGCTAAGAAGAAACAACATATAGGAAAACATATTAAACTGTAAAAAGAACATGCTAAAAAAAAAAAAATACTACTTGTATTAAGCTGTTTAGTCCCATACCACTCTGACCTGAATTCATGGTATCCCCCTGCAGTACCATCATATATATGTAGTGCCCTCAGCTGCTACATATTAATACAGCAAAATCCATTTCAGTAATCACATTAATTCAGTCCAGCTGAAGACCTCAGTGAAGCTGACTGACTTCAGTGAGGTTACTATGTTGCACTTGTGTCTTCACATTATCTATAATCAACATCAATGTCTGGTTTATACTTAAGAGGCCATAAGAAAGATGTCACTTTCAGTCAATATCCTTATGCAGAAAGTGTCCCAGACTGGACTTTGAATTTCATAGCGATAACATACTCTACAAAAATCTCAATTTCTTTTCTTAGAAAAYGTATTTTCAGAAATCTGAAAAATGTCATGGCCATCTTTTGTAGTACATGAATTTATATTCTATCATTTATATTCTATCAGATCAACATTTCAATGTTTGCCCCCRTTGTGAAGGGAGGTATAAGTCTCTCATTTGTCATTAACAATGTAGATAACAGAAAAAAAATATCATCAGTGGAAGATAAATTTGTTTATCAGCATTTTAAAAAACAGCTGCTGTTTTGTATCAGTGAAAAATAGCTTAGATATAGAAACAGAATACTTTTTAAACTTTTCATTGATAGGCTATTGCAAATGATTGCATGAGATTTCTCCATCAATTGAATTTTAAAATTAACTTTCAGAATAAACTGTTAAGTGAAAGATTAGGTACATCAAACTGCTAGCATGAGATTTCACTATTTAGGTTTATTGTGTTTATTTAAATATATGCATATTGCTGTACAAGAGCAGAGCCATTTGAATTCCAAACAAATTATATTTCTGTGTAAAGAGTTCTTTACTATAGTTTATATATACGTAGCTTTTAATGTAAATATACTGCAATAAAAATCATAAGAAAGTTTGGCATTCAGACTTTCCTTAAGTAGTTRAAATATTCTTAGCTTGAAATTGCCATTTATCTGCCATTTTTGAAAGGTCATTACATCCATAATATAAACCATAGTGTTAAAAATAAAGACATTAAACATTTCTAGTAGAATATGCAGTCCCTCTTTACGTTAATCATAGTGTTCGTGTGCGTGTTTTATGCTGTAATTCTTTTAGCTTTGCTTGTGTTTACTTCATCTTAATTGTTTCCATTAACTATTAAAATTGCTGCACTTTTCTTCTSTTTTTCTTATATTTCTTTGATATTTTCTTGCACATTTGCTTTAAGGCATCCATTATGAAGACTCTACCCTCTGAAATATTTTGTGAAGGCTTCCACTTACAGCAGAAGCTCCTTCAGTGCCTGATTCTGATCAGCTAACTTCTTTACTATGTGTGATTTTCTGCTGTTTRGTTGATTTAAATAAATAAAAATAAAAATTGGACAATGTATGTTCTTGTCTAATGTTTCACCAATGGATAAGAAATCAATCTGAGTTTCAGGCTGAATCAAATATTGTTTTTTTCAATGGAGAATGCCAGCTGAAAAGATCTTTTTGACAAATATGCACCACAAATATGCTTCTTCAGATAACAAGCACCAAGCATCTCCTGTTAGGCTACAGCCAGATGGAAATTAATGACCTCAGTATCGCCACACATGGCTGAATTCATTGCTGTGGAGTCTTTTAAATGCTA
This sequence comes from Nothoprocta perdicaria, assembly GCF_003342845.1. Lineage (NCBI taxonomy): Eukaryota > Metazoa > Chordata > Aves > Tinamiformes > Tinamidae > Nothoprocta > Nothoprocta perdicaria. The sequence continues at coordinate 301,169 of NW_020454350.1, read as the reverse complement.
TACTTTATCAAATACCCTGTTTCTGTAATGATGCCTAAGTGCTGTTTGATCTTTTAACATTTCTTTAGCATTTGTGACTAACTTGAAGAAAACTAGGTTTTCCAAATGCTTATTTTATTTTTTCCCACCTCTAGAGCATTTCTATTACTTCCTCTACACTGTCCTTCATACCCAATATCATCATTCTCACCAAACTTGGAGACAAATTATTTATTTCAGGACAAACCTACATTATCTGTCCTTTGCTTCTAATTACTGACAAATGCTAAATGTTAAAATGCTGAATTCTYTCTCTCTTTTTCTCTTTCTYTCTCTCTTTCTTTGCATTTTTTTTTTCTGATGGCTGTATGGAATGAGAAAAGGAAGAGGAGAAAGGAAGAAAGGGAGAAAGGAAGGAAGGAAGAAAGA
>NW_020454350.1:290669-300448 GCF_003342845.1 Nothoprocta perdicaria | reverse complement strand
AGAAAGAAAGAAAGAAAGAAAGAAAGAAAGAAAGAAAGAAAGAAAGAAAGAAAGAAAGAAAGAAAGAAAGAAAGAAAGAAAGAAAGAAAGAAAGAGAAAAGAAATCTCACTATTCTCAAGTGAGGATCTTTTCTCAAAAATGCAGCTTTCCTCTCTTTCCTATTTGACTACAAAGACTTTTTGACTCTTTCATTGCTTCTTCAGAGCTTTTTCTTCTCATTTTGTTACGCTGAGTAYGAAATCTGTCTGCTCAGTGCCTTTTTACCAAACCACTATCCCAAAAAGTGCCATTTTTAGTTCATATTMATGTCTGTGGATTTCCTGTACAGTTCAAACTGCTATGTGAAACTTTTTCCAGGGCTGCAGATATAAAATGAAACTGCCACTCATGCATTTGTTTTCAACTGACATTTGTGCCAATAAAACTTGACCACTGGAGTACTCATGGAAAGTGATCTTGAAAATGATGCAGGATTGGTCTTCTAATGTAATGAGCATATAGTGTCTGTCCCTAAAAAATTACAAGGCATTACTAGCTTTATTCTTTTAAAAGAATTCTCTGTTGAGTCACAAAATCACTCCTGGGCTTTTGAGGCCCCAACAATGAGTCCAAGCAGCAACRAAATTAGTAAGCTCACGAGTTTATCCTTTTAAATGAGCAAGTCTTTGTAGATGAATTTTGCAAAGCTCACCCAACACTAATAATTTTTTAGCAGGTTTGACAACATTTTACCCTTTTTGAATGAGAAACAAAGTTAGAAAAAGGACCCTGTTATTTTMTCAACAAATGGTTGAGAAACACACTACAATTCTATCTAGAGAATGTTATGCCAGTGAAGGGACAAGAGTAGGCCAAATCCTAATCCATCTTGGTTGCATTTAGTCTCTTTTCTCAGTCAAACTGTCCTTCAGGCTTGGCAGTGAAACCAGTGTGAAGTATTTGGAGATTTGAACAACAAGTAAAAAATTCCAGAATTTCATAATTTCAGAGTAATTTTTCAGATTTCCTGTTAAGTCCCGTCTTGYATGTGGTAAGGAAAATTCTCATCTCCTGTCCTAGCCACAAGCTACCATGGTAACTCACCAAGTATGCTCTTTTCTGACTTCTGAGTTTTTGTATTTTTTTGTCTGTGTGCCATACAGTTACAGTGCCAACTGTGTTTTCTGCTTTGCCCTTCTTTTCTTTTGACATTGACTGTACATGTACTTATCTTAATAAATGAAAACACTTACTCAAAAGAACCCTTATTAACAGTTTGCAGTGTTCCACAGAGCAGGTACATTGCCACTGAAGGACCTTCACCCCAGCTGAAGACATGGGACTTCAAAGCATTGTCATGCATCAGCCATCTGGCAAAACAAGTGTAGCGAGAAGGTCTCCAACACTGCTGCTGGCACAAATGCTGCCGCAGCGACTCTTTCTAGGGTGGATGTTCCTCCTTCCAAAGTACAGCAAGCYGCAGTAAATATGCTGAAAGCTGCTAGAAGTCCCAGCAACAGGAAAGTCACTGTGACCACACTGCCAGGCACGTAGCTGTAGCTTTTTTGCCACTCACCAACATGAACAACGTCCTTCTGCAAATCCATAAAGATGATATCTAGTTATCTGATGAAAGAACTCCCTGAAATGGGAAATGCTGTGGCTGGTTCTGCTGAATATTTGCCATTTCATATAAATATTGCCTCTATTTGGCTGAGTAAAGATATAGCCATATGACCTTTATGCATGCATTAACTTCAGAGAGGGTCTTAGGCGACTGGATTATCAGCACCAGGACTGAAGAAGGCACACCGCTGCTGGCATCTGCRTACTGTTGACCTTCTAGATATTTCATGATTTCCTCCAGGGTGTTCAAATAATGATTGAATATGATAAGTAAAAGACATATTGAGTTCCTTTAAACTACGGGGATATCAATTTGAGTAAAAAAGAACAGCACCAGCATTCTGCAGTGCACTCTCCATAGATGAAGAGAAAGTTGGGAAAGCCATAAACCTCTCTGCTGTGCTTGGCAAAAGGTTCTGACAACCATTAGAGGTCACCACAGGATTCAGTGAGCTTCTCTGTGAAATAGATGGACAGAATATCTGAGCCTATAACACTCTTCAGGGTTCATGAGAAACAGATACAATTGATGATAGTTTTGACACAGATAGCAGTGTAATTTAAACATGGAAAAATGACCAAAAGGGATGAACTATGATTCATTAACATTCTCTTGAAGAAGATAAAAGAACTAACAAAGAACTAAAAAAGAAAAATAGAAAGCCTTAGGCAGTTCTTAAAAGGCATATATCTAGAACAACTAAAGTGATAAGGAAATGAGGTCTGGATTTGCCAGTGTTAGAAGAAAATGAAGGGAGAAATTCATAATGATATCAGAATCCAAGCTTGATAGTAGCTGTGCTTGTTATTTTTAAATATACATTTAATCTATAKGTTGCAATGAAATTAAGAAGGCTTGAGATGCTAATGATGAATATATTACTTGTCTGTGAGTTTTAGGCACTGAACAAGATCCTACTGCATTGGACAGGGAAACAAAAGAGTAGTCTCTATTCCAATGAATTTTCAACCTAGAAAAAAAAAAAAAAAAGAGTTCAAATTGATATAGGCAGCACAAAAGAAAGTGCAAGGAAATTATTTAAAACTTTTATCAACATTACCAGCACATCAGCAGTCAACTTGCTGAGATAGCAAAATTTCATTTTGCCTACTCTGCTGAGAAATCTTGAGCTGGGAATGTGCAAGTACATGCCTGAAAATTTCAGATGTGGGTGGTAAAGGCCGGCCAACAGAGAACAGACCTGGCTGCTCTCAGGTAGGATGGCAAGAGGCCATGAAGCACCCTGACAGGAGCAATGAGTCTTTGATGTGGTAGAGAAGGAGGAGCAAGATGAGGAGTAGAGAGAAGGAGATGGCCATAGGAACAGGCAAATGAGGGTTGCAGAAGCATTCTGCAAAGGTAACAGTAGGGCAGCATTACATCAGCCAAAGGAAGAGAAATTAATGTTGTACTATAAAGGTTCCCAGTGCGTTAATAAAAACTCCAGGTGAAAACTCTGGACTGCCAGGAGAGTTTTTTTCTTAAAGGTGTTAAAAGTAAGCATTTAGAAATCTGAAAGAAAAGAATTAAAGGAGTCAGTGTGGATAATGCTTAGATTACAAATCTAAATGACAGGCAGGAGGGTGGCGTATGAAGCACTGTGCAGACATTGGGTAAACTCTGACCTGAAAAGTTTGCAATCTTAAATACAGGCAGGTGTTTAAGACAAGCAGTGGCCAGTTCAAGTGGAGGGGTGAAATGTGCTCATAATGCTTAGTGGAGCTGTAGCAACAACCGCAAGTCACGATTTACATAAGAYGTTATTGCACAGCAGGTTTCTTTTGTGCGTTACAGCACAGATGTGTTTTAAAGTGGCATTTGAAATAAGATGAGYTGAGACTGTTTCACATGTCCTGACATGTGAAAAGTAGCTAAGTTTTTGCTTCTCTGTTAATACCTAGACCTAAAGCCAGGAAAGGGCTGAAGGGAACTAAACCTTCTGGTGATACATCTGATTTTTGGTTGTACAAGATTTCTTGACTCCATTCTATAAAAAAAAAACAGCTAAATTTTTACTAGCTTTCATTATCGCAATCAGACTAACGCCAACATTTTTGTTTTAAACTGTTATTTACTTACTCCTAAATGTGAACTTTTTTTCACAATGCATAAAATGGAACTTTGGGCAATAAACCCAAATTAAGAGGATGATATTAAAATATGTGTTACCAGAGACTTTGGGAGCAGTTTGGGCAAGAATTCAGAATATTTAAATCATGAAAATTGGCTTAATATATCCCTTAAAGCTCAGGAAATTTCTGGTAGGACACCAAAATTCTATATTACTAGTTCAAAYCCATTTGGTATTTTCTCCTAGGAAGCTGAATTACAGAAAGCACAGATACAAATCTGTAAAGAAAATGTTCTCTCCCTGCTGTGAAATAGAGTTGATCCATTTGACCACCGTTGTCARATGCTTAACCTGTTCTCAAGACTGTCATATGAAGCAGATTTCACAAGCTCTTTTGATAGTATATTCCATCCCTTACCTATGTTTCATTTGCAACTATTTTCCCAATAGCCAAACCAAACTTTTTTGTTGCAAATTGAATCAGCACCATTTTGTCTCCCCATGCAGGCATGGGGAATARGTAACTGTGAACTGGAAGGCTGCTATCACATTGTGCTTGTGTTCCCTTTCTAGACTAAACAGAATCATTTCTCTTGACCTTTCCCCATGAGACATGTTTTCCGTACCACTTATCATTCTTGTGCTTCTCCTCTGGACTCTCTCCAGTTTGTCTCTATCATTTTTAAAGTGTGCTGCCCRAAACAGGAGAAAGTGCTCATGCTGAGTCTCCCTAGTGCCAAGCAGAGTGGCACAGGACAATCATTCGTGTCTTACTTATATACTCTTGCTAGTATATATCATACTGACTTTTTTTTCCCCCCAAATATAACACAGTTCRCTCTTACACAGAATCACAGAATATTCAAGGTTGGAAGGGACCTCTAGAGATCATCTAGTCCAGCCTTCCTAACACAGTCTATGGTTCGTATAGGCCACATAAATAGTCTCCATTTCCTATCCCTGAAGTTGATATTTCCTTCTCCAGTGTAGTAAAAACATTTGTCTCCAAAAGTAAAAACTTGTCTCCTTTTCTGAATTCACTCTACTCATTTCAGATCATTTCTCCAAGGTCTAATATTGTCCTACATAATGCTGGCAGTCCCTTCTGCTGGTATAAGTTGAAGATATATTGCTTCATCTTCCAAGTTGCTTATGAAAATATTGAATAAAAGCAGGCCAAGAAGTGTCTGCTGGTCCATATACATTATGGTGACTTCATCTATACTGTATTTTCCTAGCTCATTTGTAAGAAAAACATGTAGGACTGAGAGAAAAAAAACATGTAGGACTGAGATTTGGTCTTGACAAATCAATGTAGCCATTTGTTATCACCTTATCATATTCAAAGTGCTCACAAAATAATAATGCAATACAGTATTATAGGATTTTTTGGCTATCAGGATTATCTTTATAGGTATCAACAGCATATTAGGTCCCATTTTTACAGTTAAGTAACATACTGAACTTCCTCTCACTCTCCAGCACCTTCTTCATATTCCATATTTTTTTAAAAAATATATGTTATTGACSCCACAACTGATTTTGGTTAACTCACTGAATGTTGCAAGACATATGTGCTGCCTGTTCCTGTTAACAATAARCAGTATTTATGTTTGATGACATTATGATTTGATATACCTTACCAGGACACATATCACACCCCAAGAACTAGAACCTCCATATACTTGAAGGAATACAGCAACATGAGAAACTATCTATATTTTACAATCCTTACTAATGGACTTTTCTAGTTCCTGCAGAAAATAGCACAGGATATTAATTAGGCTGATATAAGGAAATTTGAAGCTGCAACAGTGGAGCAGGAAAGGGATTCCTGTTTCTAGAGACCTGTTTCAAGGGTTTCAAGTCATTTTGCTTATGTTACAACTAATGTTAGCAAACATGAGAGTGAATTTTTAGGGGTGTGTAAGATAACCAGTAGTTAATTATATCTGACAACAAGCATATCTTCATCTGTTTTCCTTTCCCTCCCTCATATTTTCTTTGATCATTTGACATAATATAACATCTAAAGCTGTGATCATAGTTTATCTTTCTAGTTAGTGTAACGATTAGCAGTATTTCCTTTCTTTATTCCATCTCTCTCATTGTAATATCATATGTCTATCTATTTTGGATAGCTGAGAAGAGCAAAGTCTTTAATAAAAGCTATGTGTTTATTAAATTATGCCTTATCATTTCTGCCTCTTGCCTCTTGAAGTAACAAAAACCATTGCTTCAGGATGAATATTCCTGCTCACTTGTCTTAAAGGTTAGTCACTCAAAACACAAACACAATCAGAATGTCACTACTCTATCTAAATGTAAAACACTGGCCTAAAAATAGAGATAAAATCTTCTACTTTGATGTGAGAATGCTCAGATCCATCTCACAAACAAGTTACTGAAAATCTTCCTCTATAGCATGAAGGGAACCTGACTAAATCAGTGAAAACATACTTGTTGCATCATTTCTAAGCACCTCCTACTTGCTAAGAGACTCATAAAGACTTTCATTGGTGTGAGATCTAGCTGAGCATAGCTGACATATAAAAWTATACACACAAAGCTGAGTGATATTTTGTCATTGCTCAGAATGCCAAGAGTTTCTGTAAAATTGTCAGCACCCATGGTAAAACAGAAATAACAAGTTCAAATAGGATAGGGGAAAAACTAAAAACCTGGTCAAGCAATAAAAAATGTTAATTTCTCTCTGGGTCAGATGTTGAGGAGGCAAGGAATATCAGCTACAAGTCAGCATCAGTAAAAWTGTCTCACTATATAAAATATAAATGTGTTATACTGAAATGATGTATATGAGAGTCTTTCTTTTATCCATTCAAACATAAAGTGGGGATGAAGGAAATATCACATTAGAGTATGAAGTCCTTAAAATTAGCTTTACTGTAACCCCAAAGTATGGCCTAGTATCTGAGGATGTGTATAGAGCGAATATCAAAATAAACTACTAGTGTTAACCTTCTGCATCTATTCAAAATGAAAATTTCGGGGAAATTTGCCAGCTATAAAAAAATAAACATTGCTGGTTAATGTCCCTGGACTAGAACAAGCTCAGCATGAATAGATTTTATTTACATAAGTGCAGAAGCAGGTTCCATTTGCTATTAGATCTTCTAAGGTAAACTTTCTTGTGTAAACTATGGAATCTCTCACTAAAATAGTACCATGAGAGAAAGCCAAAATTTGGGGCTAAAATACAAAGACAGTATTTATACTCTGAAACACATACATAAGAAAAATCATACATTTGCTGCTCTCTTCATCCAAGGATCACAAGGCAACAATCGGTTATAACAATGTCTATGCCTACGTTCAAATATTTGGGGCCTCTAAGGATCTGTAGAGCAAAACAGCTGGTACAGATGACTGGAGGACCTAATGTCCTCATTATTAAATGTTTTGCGGGATTTACTTTGGACTAATTTTAATACAGACTTGTAGACTGAAGCACGTTAGACGTGCAGCTGGAGTGTGTCCTCCAGCTAATCACAAGAAAGGCCCCAGTTTCTACACGGTAAGACTGCTCCATGATGCAAACCAAAGTGCAATAACTGGGGAGGATGAAGAGGTCCACTTCAAAAGCATGTCCTGATCTGAAATAAGGCACCAACATAGACACACCCAGGAAATTAAGCCCTACCCAAGAGCCTGGCATGCTAGGCAGATTTCATTAACCCCATTCCATAGATGGTAGACACGAGCACAGCAGATTTAAATAAAAAGGAAGTGGCCAAACAATGACTAGGCTGAATAACTCGCTGAGCAGAGACATGGGGCACTGTGGGGTATTTTGTTTGCTGCAGAAGTATAAGACAGAATGGTAGAGTAATGAAATAATGCACATGATTATGCATGATATTATGCACTGAGTGCATAAATAATGCACTCAGTATCAAAATATAAACTACAAACAAGAATTAGAGTATCCAGCTAGATTAAATAGTCTATGAATGTTCTCATTTAACCTCAACAGTATCAGCGATAAGGCAACTAGATTACTTGTGACAAGCTACAATTTAAAAGYAGATTGTGAGAAAAAGATCTAAGAGAGAAGTATGAGACCAAAAGAGGCTGCAGAGCCTGCCCAGCTCGTCATAGTCAGGTGTAGCACATCCTTTCAATCCTTGGATGGGGAAAAGGTCAGTTCATTGGCAGCTCATCCACCTCTTCCATGGCCACATTACAGCCAGGAATGACTATGTTCAACTCTAGAGCTCCCAGTGGAATAAAAGGAACCCAGTTATTAGGACTCCATTGCGTCCAGTTCAGTGACTTCACTGCCACAGAAATGTCTGTGCTATTTTAACCAGCAGTAAGAGCTAATAATGTCTTATTTTGTGCGATGTCTTCCATGGTTATCATACAAAGCAGGCCTGAGCATTGCTATTTTTWCATGTTTTTCTGCTGTTTGCTATCTGATAAAACAGCTATCTAGGGTGGATATGCTATCAGCTAGATATTAATTACTACGTAGCTGTTCTGGAAAGTATATGTCAGAAAAAATAGAAACCTTAGATGTGCCAGTATTGGTTTTGGGCTTAGTATGCATATTTTACCAGTGAAAAACTTTCATAAATATATTAAAGATGTAATCCTGGAAGACTCTAAAGGAAAGACTTACCACAGAAGAATGGGGTGCAGCGTTTGACTCCAYTGATAAGCTGTCTTATCAATTAATAAAATGGGAAAGCAGTATAGGTATATATATATATATGTATATATATATAATCTCTCAGATACTCCTTTAAGTGGCTGAGATTTGAGAGATGGGTGTTTTCTGGGTTTCTCAGGTAGGAGACAGCTTAGGTAAAATCTTCCCCTGATAAAACCAACTCACTGACAAAGTCTAAACAGCAGTTAACCAGGGTCAGTTCTTCAAGCAAAGGACAGAGGGACATTCAGCAGGTGAGCAGCAACACGGAAAGCTTTCTGAGAGCAACAGGCAGCAGTGGAGAAGTGTCAGTCCCCAAGAGCCATGGTTCCAAAGCAGTTGTTCAGTACTTTTTGTATGAGATTTTTTTTCTAAAAATTACATAATAGTCCTTTAAAATATTGACTTGTAATATTTGTCAAAAAGTTGTTCTGAATCTACTGCCAATCTGTAAAGAAAAGCTTCTCTTCCCATCAAAGTTCCTTTATAATTGCTGCCTTGTTTGCAAGGAATGTGAGATGCTGTTTTTCCAAAGGTCAAATAGATGGTACTAAAGGTGTGGAGTAGGCAAACTATGGGGAGGTGGTGCAATTTCTTTGGTTCCTTTGCTTCATTTTTCTGCTGAAGGCCTAGTGTGTGATGCTCTCGTCAGAAATACTGAAAAAATCTAAAACTGAATCAAAAATTTGCACTTATTGGATTTCTGGTCTGACTAATCATTCTCTTCTGATATTTGTCTAGTATGGTTRCATAACATTTATTACATTCTTTTGGGAATTTATTTTCATTTTAAAAACTTTGATAGAGTCTGAACTTGGTGTACAAAGATAAAATTCCAAACTAATGTACAATAATAAATACAGACCAAATGGTACAGTTTAAACTAAGGTATGAAGAAGAAGTAAGTTAATGAAGATGTAGAACCTTGTCTTAAACACTGGGAGAAAGTCCTACAATATTTTAGAAGATGGGACAGAAAATTGTTCAAGGTTACCATGGTCATCGTAACTAGAAATGCTTTCAGCTGTGATTTTTTTTTAATTCTATTATCTATTCACATTCACAGCTATGTGAAAGAAGATGAGCATAGGGAAAACGGCCATCTTCTGTTATCTTGGAAATCATTTGTCATCTTGAGACTTCCACCCACTTGCCATCCTTCAAGGACTGTATAGGTTGTTTGAGAGTAACTTTGTCCTCATACACAGTGTCACACTGTAGGTGGACCATGTCTTTGTAAATAACAATGATGTCTTTTTTTTTTAATTAGCTAGATATAGTTAAACAAAAGTGAGAAGACAAAGAGGAAACCAGGAAGGATGGACAGAGAAGGGACTGAGGAAGGAAGGAAGGAAGGAAGGAAGGAAGGAAGGAAGGAAGGAAGGAAGGAAGGAAGGAAGGAAGGAAGGAAGGAAGGAAGGAAGGAAGG
>NW_020454350.1:228688-290549 GCF_003342845.1 Nothoprocta perdicaria | reverse complement strand
AAGGAAGGAAGGAAGGAAGGAAGGAAGGAAGGAAGGAAGGAAGGAAGGAAGGAAGGAAGGAAGGAAGGAAGGAAGGAAGGAAGGAAGGAAGGAAGTTTTTTTAATTTTGTTAGATTTTATGTAAAAATAAGCAATTTTAAAATAAAATATTATATTTAGGGAATTAGATTTAAAAAAGCTTCAAAATGAAAAGTTTGACTAATTGATCTCTGTGTTGTTTTAATCTCTGGAGAGTCAGGTTTTCTCGAGCTCTTCATCAAGCTCAACATAAAGCATTAAAGAAATTTCTTCCTACATTAGCTTAGTTGCTTTGTATCTAGAATCAGGACAAAGTTTGGAACCTGCACCATCTACAGACTCCCAAATACTATCATATTCTTTTCCTACAATATTTCTGTAAGGTTTAATATCTTTCAAGACCATTTGTCTGTTGTCATACTTGCATAGCATTGCCGCACATTGCTAGGATACAGTAAATGTTTTTAAAAGTGAAAGACCTCCCCTTTTTCCTATTGCTATCTAGCAAATAAGACTAGATTTTACCCTCTGATATCTGAGTGCAACTCTAAGTGGAGTAAATGGAGTCCTATAGATGTGTGGAAGGTTAGTATTTGCCCTTCAAGATTTATAGAGCTATAAAAAAATCAAATAGATAGCTCAGAAGACATTTTCTGGAATTTAGCATTGAACCAACATGCCTAACTACAGTTTCATCTTAAAATAATGTTAGTATTCTGTGCAACATAACATTAGGTTATTATTCTTAGTCTAAGTCTTCAGCTTCCTTTGACCTTCAGTTTCACACGTCAGAGGTAACATTTAGCATTTTCTCAGCAAGTCAGCATGGTGGGGAGGATCCTTTTCCTCTCCTTGCCTTTCTCATCATTTGGATTCAAGGGTGGAGCCATGTAGGAGAGAAGTCAGGAGCCGAAATGCTGCACCAGCTCCCTCAACATCTCCTGGAAGCTGCAATAGCAATTCTTCTACTGCACAGGAGAAGGGAGGGGAACCATACTGTTTGGAAGTACATTGAAGGCAGTGACCTAGAAATCTTACGTAGGAGGAAAGTAGCACAGACTGTGCATTGCAAAAGTAAATCACCAAGGATTTGCACAACAAGGATGAATCTCCCTCTTTCTGACTTGTCATGGTGTCCTAGCATATTCTTAACCTGTTCTTTCATTGTTGAAAATAATTTTGCTCTCTCCTGAGTACTCACTGAGGAGCCTTCTTTTGGCCTTTTGAGTGCCATGTAGCATAATGTATTTATTGTAGGCCTCTTTTAATTACAGTCTGTGTTTTTTCCACTCTCAAAACAGAATTATCTCAATATAAACACCAGAAAATGAGAAACAAAAGCATGTGTAATAGCCATGCCATTTCGTAACTTCTTGTTACATCTTTGTTTGGCGCACTGGACTCTGTTTAGCAGAAACATGGTAGTATCACAAGGTCAGAGTCTCTGAAACTTAATCCATTCCTAACAAAGGCAAATCAAATGACAGAGACCTTTGAGGAAAATGGTTTCAACTGAATTTAAAAATAAATGCTCTCAAAATGGTGAACAGAATATTAGCAGTTAGTAATAAAGAGATGAAAATAAAAATATTAAAAAATAGGAACTTCTCTTCCCAGTCTTCAGAATAAATTCATGCTTTTTTACAAAATGAACACTTCATAACTGCAAGATGTGGTTGCTTTGTTCTCTGGGCTAGATGCCACATCAGCTCAGACTGTGATTGTGCCAGATCTCATAAACCAGGGCAGAGCTAAGCCTGCTCAGTGAAGTGACTCAATGGGGAGTGCTCCAAGAGAAGCCCAGGTACTTGCAAGGTTTGCAAGCCTCCTTTAACAAGAAAGGAAGCAGGCTTTCTCTGTAGCTTCTCTCTGTATGCTGGATCTTATGAAGAACTGTTTTCACTGGGGAAGATAWCAGTGCTACTCGAACCTCTCTCAAGAACCCTTTCAGTTTGAACCAATGCTCTAGAAATGTAAACTTTCTAAACCTCATTGTTACCCTAGGCCATTTAAGACCTATGCCATCCTTTCCCAAGAAAAAAAAAAAAAAACTTCACGTTCAGGAACTTACTCTTCAGCTTCAAAAAATATAAGAATGTCTCCAAAAATACAAGAGGAGACTCTAAGTAGCATGAACATGTTATCTTAAATGGGCCTGGGGAAGTTCTCAACTCTGTGCCTCTTCCTTCTTTCCTAATATTATTTGTGTTGCAAAACCAAGAGATGTTCTAATGGCAATTATATGTCTCCTGAGAGTGTGAATTTGCACTCTAAATCTACTCGAACAAATGAAAACACTTAGGAATCATTGTATGATCTTAAGAGCAAATGTGAACTCAGRGTTTGCTTTCCTCCATTTCTCTACTATTTGGCATTGGTAGCATCAGCCATATGGTTTGTTGGCAGCAGTCAATACTTGACAATTGGCCATGCTGCTTCACAGAGTGTGTCTTGGGCATGTTTGAGGGGCAAGAGCCAAACCGTGCCAGAAAATGGGTTAAAAACTAAACAATGTGTGTAGTCACAGGAGGGTAATCAACCCTGTGCTCTGTATATTATAATACAAATGCAACATATGGGTCTCAAAAAAGAGTTGGTAGCACTATGACCTGCCATATGTCCTTTACAATTAAGATATTACTGATGGGAATACAAGAGGTGTCATTATTAATACTTTAATCAYGATGAACAAATCTTCTTTTCAATTAGCTTAGTAATGTCAGACATTAAGGCTAAACTTGTAACAACTACCATATGCAATAGCAACAGACTGCAACTTCATCTACAGTGTCCCTTACACCTATGCCCAAATGATGCCATCAGCTTGAATTTAGCAGAAAAAAAAATAGATTTCAAGCTAGTGTGCTTATATCTTGTCTATCATCAGCACACTATGAAGTTATATTTTAAAGATGTATTTTATTTTTTAGTGCTTTCTTCTTATTTTGCTTTGGCTGCTAGATTAATAGTATAGAATAACTGAATTGGGCCCATATATCATATGCCACAAAAAAATACTTTATTTTGCTCTGAGACTGGTGCTAACAGTTGACTCCCTTGGAGGCTAAGAGGCAACAAATTGCCCCAAAGCCACCAGTCAGAAGGCACGTCTTTCCTGACTGAGAAGGCCATCAGCCATGTGTATGTGAGCACACTTCTCACTGAGCCCAGAAGACATATGCGTGCTGCCCTGCTTGATGGTCACAAGAGCTAAATATTGCTTTTCAAGATCTCAAACAGGCTAAACAGGATGTGCTAAGTCCCAGTGCGACTGGCTTGGTATTGTAATTACTATGGCTGGGAAAGAGGAAGAGAGAAAGACAACTATTTGTAGCAGGAAGGGGACTTGAGGCTAGGTGGGGATATGGTAGTAGGAGGAGAGAGACATATATGAAGTTAATAAAACATTACTGGTCTTTACAGGTTTACCCACTCATTTGTGTAGGGAACACCTGATCCGCGAAGAATGACACTAGGCTACTAATAAATTACCTCAAACACATGAACTCAACTCCTGTTTTCCCTGTTTAAATGTTTTTCATTTGTGGTAATTTTAAGAGTTACTTGAAACTAGGTAGTGTCACTAGAGCAAATGAAAGCCTGAAGGATATTTTCTAATGGCATTAGCCAAGCTGGCTCACACTAAGTGTTAAGTGAATGTACCATACTCATTAGCAAAGATAACTTCATTCAGAGCTGGTGATAGCTGGCTGCTCTTCAAACCAGACACACCAGATTTGTTTTTAATCATTAGTACAAGAAAATTTAGTTGTATTCTCCTACACTGCAGGATATTTGTCTGCTGAGCATACGAAAATATTTGTTTAACACAGGTCCCAGAGCAACAGCTCATAATATCTCACTCTACATGCAGCATTGAGCTGGGAGATGGGAAGTTCAGATTAAAGAGAACACAAACATTTGCATTTCAATAGCACTTTCTATTGAATCTCTTTAAAGCACTGGTAGCCTGATCCTATTTCCATTGAAGTAAATGGTAAACCTCCTACTGAGGTCAATGGGAAGCTTGATCTGACCYTAATTCATGAATGGCCAGATTCTAGTACTCTGAGCCCTACTGAATAGCTGTTCAGTCTGTGCAATTGCACTTCTTATTTTTGAAGCAAAGTGTACTTTTTGAGAATGTACTCTCAATGTCTACCCCAAAACTCACAACACTCCTTTAATGTTCATCAGCAAAGTGATGGATCTATCCAGAACAAAAAAAAAGAAAAAAAAAAGTATATTGCTGATGTATACCATCTGCCCTGAAATTAGTTGTGAAAAATTTCTGATAATATTTCTGTGATCTATGTATCAAAATAATCTTTTTTGAGAGAAAAATGTATATTTTCATGACCTGAACATCAACTCTTCGCTATTTCTGTTGTGAGATTAGCCAGCKAAATCATATGTATAGTCAGTTGTCTTTGCTAACTGGAAGTTAACATTTTAAATACAGTTCTCAAGAAATAGTAAAGAACAAGGTTTTGGTGCAGTTCTTCAATAATGTTTGCCAAAATCTGTGTACCTTCCTGAGTAGCTGTGAATCATCCACATTTTCTGAACAAGCTGAAAAAGCAACTGTAAACAAAGCTGAAGTTCTTTTTTTGCACAAAAATAGATGCATTGCATATTGCTTTCTGATGATATAGAGAAGAGTATTTTGAAAGCAGAAAGGCAAATGTGTACTTGACTACCAACGAAGGTCACTAGGAACTGAAAGCTAAACATATTTGTTTCCACATATTCCTTTATATGAAACTGTGGTAGAGTGACAAATAAATTTTCAAGGCTGGGAAAGTTAGCTGTAGATAAGAAATTGCTTTCCTCTCTCTAAAATGTGTATTGGGATCTCCTTGTTCTTTCTCTGATAAAAGACATATCTCCCCTTGAGGCTGCATCTGGTCTCCTGAAGAGATTAGGGGGCAGTGGCAAAACTAAAGCATCTAGAAGCTTTGAAATCCTCCTTTAGGATATTGCAACAGCCAGAGAGGGAGTGGAATTGAGGCTGAACTTACATTCAGTGTGCATGATACTGCTAGAGGATGCATGTTGGCAGCACTTTTTGTAGTCCTGAATGACTATGCTAGGTCTTTCTGTAAAGTTCTTAAAAATAGTTATGATTTGTGGGCTTTTTCCATAAGAGGTCAGAATGACAAATAATGTTTGAGAAAAAGGCTTGTTTGTATTGTCATAATAAACAACAGAAATGAAAGAATTCTTAGATGGCCCAGATTTACAATACCAAAAAAAAAAAAAAAAAAAAAAAAAAAAAAAGAAGAAACAAAAGTTCAGATAATCCAAAGAGCTTTGTGGATATTTGAAAACCTGCATGGGCAAAGTGAGGCTCAAATACTTCACTGTCCACTATGAGTATATGGACAATTAAGTAACTTCCTAGTAAAAATTCAACAGGAATTACTTTACTCTAATCAAATATTGACAATAAATACAGAATCAGCAGGGATTGGAAAACAGTTTGTTCCAAAAGTCCTTTCACAATCCATTTATTTTAATGAAATCACCAAGATTTGTTCAAGCTTGAAAGCAAATACTGTATTTGTTCAAGCTTAAACAACAAATGCCAGGTTTTATTCTTACTCTTAGCGTTGTAGTCATCACAGATGCACAGGACAGAGTGTCAAATGCATCAGAAGCAATGAGACAAAGATCCGAAGTCACTTCTCTTCTGCAGTTTCATTAAAATTCTTGTTTTCTAATYGTTTTTATATACTTTACCTTTGTACTGCATAGTTATATCAACATAAGTCCTCAGTTGACTTTAACTGCAGCAAAGGCCTACTGAGATTAAGTTACTGTTAAATTATRTTCTCTTAGGGCTAGAGTCTTCTCAAAGATGAAGCAGGATTCAAACTTCGAATGGATCTCACCTGAAGCATCTCTGTCCCTGGGTTGTAATTCTGTAGTTTGTTACCTTCAAGGAGAATGTAAAGCACTCTTCATAGTTAAAAAAGACTTACATGACCTGAGACAGGCTAGCCAAAGGGGACGTCTTTCATCAATGTTACACCTGCAGGCTGTAGCAGTACTAAAGAGAAACAGCTGGCAGGCCAAATTCAGTTCTGATACTGGCATTTGCTTTTCATTCCCATGTGTAAAACAGATCAAACATAACACAAGGAAAGACTTCTATGGGAGAGTCTTTAGAGTGTTTTTTTTTTCTTTTTTTTTCCCTGGATGATAAAGAGCTAGAAAACATTCTGGAACATAGTCACTGGGTTCCTGCTGGGTCATAGCACAACTGCTGAGATGCGAGTCAACACCTTGCCAGCACACCTGCATCATGAATAGGTGTGCTAGTTACTTTTAAAATCTAAACCAGTGATAGCTAGCTAATATGTAGTAACTATCACACAGTAAAATCCTAGACCATATCTCCATCAAACTGCAAATCTAGTTTCAAGGTTCCTGATACTTGCCATGTGACACTCATTTGGTATCAACTCACAGTGCCAGATCAAACATGTTCAAAAACATCAAATCATTTGAATTGGTATTGAACCAATCAACTTCATGCTGGTATACATTGTACTGTATACATACTGGTAGATATTCTACTGATTCAACTGTCATGTGCTGACTGTGGTGCTTCACAKCTCTTTTACCAGACTTAATTTATCCCCTTTACATTAGCTGTGTCCAAAAGTCATTGTCTCCAGATGTCCCTACATCACATTGCAACCCTTGAGACGTGATTGYCCTTTTTTATGCAGTGCTTTGACATGTAAAATGCAAATTTCTCTGCCTAATAGTACATGGTAAAATGACTTCCAGCTTCAAAGGGGAAAAAATCACCTTTAGTTAATAGTAGATGCAATGTATAGTACCTTATATGTATAGAATTCTAGTACTTAATTATAGAGGAAAAGTGAGTGTCTAAAGACTATTTAGATAAACAGCCTTGACTCCAAGAGGACAGATATTGATGAAAAATCTGGGTTATTTGTTTTGCACAAAGTTAATATTTGGCACATTAAGAGTAGCACTTGGGTTTTGTTCAGTATTACAACTACCACATGTTCCTGAACAACATTCATGTGTAGGAAAACTGAGTGTCATTAAATAGAAGATGCCACTTAAGTGGTGAAGAAACTATACACTGAGTTGCCCTGTATGTGGAAATCTGTGTTGCTATAATATCAACAGTGCCCACTTCATATATGAAGACCTCAAGTGAGGAAGTACTGCATCACCTTGCACTGAAGTGAAAGGAAGGAGAAAGCTATAGTAGAAGATTGTTTACTTTAGTGCATTTCCAATAGATTTTGAACCTGTTTGGGGAAACCAGAAAGTAGCAACTACTGTTACAGTATCTGCAGCAAAATCCATCATAAATTTCGTTTTCCAGGTACCTTTGATTTTCCAKGTTTCCTTGATGCATATGCATTATGTTACAGACTTTAATCATACACTATCCCATTTTTCCTTTACAAGATCATATTGATACCTTCTGGAGCTACAATAATATTGTATATAAATGGAAAACTAAGTTGTAGGATCCCTGCAAATGCCATTTGTCACCGGGGTTTAAAATATATAATGAATTCTGCAAGGACTAAGTAGTTTGTTCAAGATGAACGTTGACCTGTGAAGCTGGACTCTTCCATAGCTCTACTGTGTAATCTTTTAAAAGTTGGCCAAATCATCCATCATTTGAAAGATGTCCTGTTTTGTAAAAGCATTGAGCTCTTTCAGCTGTAAAGAAGGTTAATGGGAGCTAYGTTTGAATACATGTCATGCCACATAGGACAAAGCATTTTAAAAATCAAGTCTTAGATACCACAGTTCAGGTATACAAGACTACAGAGTGTTGCATCCTAATCTGACCATGCTCTAGTTCCTCATCTGTACAGAGAAATAAATTCAGTTAATTTTGTTCTTAGTTAAGAAATTAGTTGATTAGAGGCTCTCTAATACCACCTCGAGCATCAAATCAAAGTCAATGAGGAAATTAAAAAATTTAATTTCAGAAGGGAATGCAGTAAATAAGGCACCCCGTGACACATTGAACAAAAAGAATGTAGCTGMACATTTGTTAGTGTGTTACGTGAGCACCCATGAGAGGCCTTGAATCAGGCAAGGAACCTCTATTAAAATTAATATGCGACCATCTAATCAAATATCAAATTGTCATATGTATGATGTAAGATAACTGAATTAATTCAACCTCATTTCCTAGCATCAGTGATTAATTTTCATCTTTTATCATGCACCTGTTTTAATATAGGCTTTGCTTTTAATCTCTGATGCACTGCTTCTCCAGAAAGTTCTTCCCCTAAAGGACTTCAGAGCTGTCCAAGAACTGAATTCAAGGAGTAATACAATTACCATTTGAGTTTTGCCTTGWGCACTGCCAGGGTTCTGAAACGTTTAACAAAGCAGATGTTTCTAGATGTTGCAAAGGACAAGGGGGGAATTGTTTAGCCCCATGTTGCATCCCTCTCCCATGTCTCCTTTATGCAGGTTGGAGCAAATTGAGCGGATGGTATAAAAGGGACTAAGATCTTCAAGACAACGGGTCAGGTGGGGTAAAAAGGAGTAGGATGAGGCTGGCCAAGGGAGCATCAATCTATCATATGGTCAGTAATGAAAGCCTCCTGATATTCCTCTCCACCTGATCTCAGAGAGAATTGCACCCCCTTATCAAGACAGTTTCAATCAATACATATTGAGAGGTTTTTAATTCCTACCTGACAGGAGAGGTATTAGCAAGGGATAACTATTTGCAGTCACCTGTCATGCACGACTGATAGAAGTTGCAGAAGACTCCAGACTCCTCACCTCATGCACTAGCTCCCCTCTCCTTGCTCCACTCTAACTGCCCGCAGATAGGAATCTACCAATTACACCACATCTTCCTCTTGTCATACTTAATCAGAGGCAGCCTTTGACCATGTTCTTATTTTAGCATTGGGAAACTATGACATAAAATGTGAAGGGGACTTGTTATACTACCTCTTATGTTACGATTTTCTATGTTGAAATAATATGCTTTTCCATGAACTCATTGTTATTGTGTTTGCATCCAGTTGCCTAAAATCTTGCAAATCCAAGTGAAGATAACTGTAATCATATGGTCATGTTCTCACAATAATTAATACAGCTCAGAAAACAGGCCTTTTCTTTAAGAGAAAAGAAATCTTACAGAAGTCCTCTACATAGTCTTGAACCATTTTTTTAGGATTATACTGACTGGCAAGCAGATGACTGAAAAATATTCTCCAACCTTTAAAAAAAAATTCCACCTGCGCACACCTTTTCTGAAAGAACAGTGTTGTTCTCCTGTTACTGGCCCTGTTGAGCTCAAAATCACAGATTAGTTAAGGTCAGAAAGGACTTCTGGAGATCATCTGGTCAAGCAGGGTCAGCTAGAGCAGATTATCCAGGACCAGATCCAGGTGGGTTTTGGATATGTCAAAGGGTGGAGACTCCACAATCTCTCTGAACAACCTGTTCTTTTATTCAACCACTCTAGCAGCAAAGAAATGTTTTCTTGTGTTCACCTGGAATTTCCTGTGTTTCCCTTTGTGCAAATTACTTTTCATCCAGTCACTGGGAACCACTGAGAAGAGTCTGTCTCCATCTTTTTTACTCATTCCCATCAGWTATTTGCAAGCATTGATATATCCCCATGATTCTTCTCCAGGCTAAGGAGTCTCATCTTTCTCAGCTTCTCCTCATATGAAAGAAGATCTATTCCTTTAATCATCTCTGGTGGCCTTCACTGGCCCCGATTCAGTGTGTCCATGTCTTTCTTTTTTCAGGAACCAAGAACTGGACACAATACTCCAGATATGGTCTCGCCAGTGCAGAGCAGAGGGGAAGGAACACGTTGCTCACCTGACCTGCTGACAATGCTCTGTCTAATGCAGTCCAGGATACTGTTGGCCTTGTGTTTGGAATTCGGGCAGGAATTTGCATTTTCTTTTGTTGAACTTCATGAAGTTCCTCTCTGTCCATTTCTTCAGTCATTCAGGTCTCTAAATGGCAGCACAACCATCATTCCTTCCAGTTTGTATCATCTTCAGACTTGCTGAGGGTGCACTATCTCCCAATATTCAAGTCACCGATGAAGTTGTTAAATGGTATTGGACCTACTAYGAACCCCCCAGGGTCACTACTAGCCACTTGCATTCTGTTAAACTATGTGCTATATTTCTGTAAAATAGCAGATTTAGATTATTATTGCAGAATTAGAACCTGGTAATGTGGGCTTTTCAACATTTTGTATTGAAAATAAAAGATATACAAAAAGAGGGAAATTCTTTTTTTGCCCAGCATGTCACTGAATGAAGGATTTTTGCTTGTATTAGAAGCAGAATGGTTAACTAGGAAGAATAAAAAATAAAGCAACTAGGGCAACTTTTCTGCCTTCTTCCTACTTCAGCCAACCCTATTTCAAATAGAATTTCTGTAGAATAATTTGTCACTGTGCAGAGCRCCCTGTCTGCAAAAATCATCCTTAAAACTCACAAGCACAGCACTTTGTCAAAGGTGTTCCTGTGCAATAGTGTCTGCCACTCCTGAGCTTCTAAGGTCCATTACATCTGTCATCTGTAAAATCAGACTTAGGTCCTCTTGCAACCTATTTGGAATTTTCCTGCTCCCATTATCTGGACTCTTTTGCTCAGTCCATTTGTGATTCAATAATACACTCTGGGTATAAATTAATGAAATCTGTAGGTAGCTTCTTTTTTTCTGTCTTTTTGCTCCTTCACACCTCCTTAACTCTGTGCTAATGTTTGCTTCCTCTCAGGCCCTAGGTAGGTTACTGTATGGATATGTATCTCTGGTCTCCTCCCAGGACAGATTTACACCCTAGGAATGTCCCATGAGAGGAACCTACTGCCTTAGTGCTCTGAGACCAATAATGGCCTTTTAAAGAATCTTTGCAAATATTCCTTACTTACATCTAATTACTGCCACCAAGCACCCTGTCCCTTTGTTCAGGTCCAGCAGGAGTACCCTTGCTTCATCACAGGGGAAACTGCATGAACCTTACCTATTAGGACCAATAAACATGTCTCAACTACTTTCAAAAAAAAGCTCTGAATTTGCTGATTTTTTTTCATACACTTCAATGGACTGTTTCATCAGAGTTAAAAAAAAAAAAGTCTGACTAATAATAGCAGAATACAAAAAAAAATGCAAAATCCAAGATGAAACTTTTCAGTCTCTAGAGACTCAGATATAGGTTCCTATTTGCTTGAATATTGCAGGTCCATTTCTAGCAAGGATCAATTTAGTAATGATGTTCTCATACCGCTATAAGTGAAGCACAGAAATAAAGATGAGAGGAAATTTTATGATGCTTTTTTCTCAGTTCTAAAATATATTAACAAAAACTTGAACTACAGAATTAGAATTGCTGGTGAGAGCATGAAAACTGCCCAAATTCTTCAGTATATACCTGTCCCTTGGGGATCATGGAGCTATCAGATTTTCTGTCTTATATATGACAAAGGTTTTATTTTTTCTCTGAACAGTGTGATTAAGATACTATGTTCAGGGGACAACTTTTAGAGTCATACTCTTAGCCTCTGAGACAGAGGGAGAGATAGTGAAAGGGGAGGCTGTAATACATTTTTATTGTTGTCATTTGATTTTTTATTTTTCTTTATAGGGCCTTTTAATTAGCTAGGTGGCTGAATTGGCTGAGCATCTGCCAAAGGACATACATGTCATTTATTATGCAACATGGAGACTACCATCTCCTGTTCAACACATTGAAAAATGTCATGTACAGGATAAATAAATATATTAAAGTTATCTATTCTTTCACCAGCTCCATCTCATACCATGTCATTGTACTGTGGTTTGGGAAGCTAAATTTCATTCTATTGATTACCATGGGAAGAGGGAGGACATTTTTTCCCCCAGTCTAGGTTATCAGAAGGTTAGCACATGCTGTGTTCCAGAGCTTAGCACACACAAAATGCTCTTCTTCCTATTCCATCACCTGGTCCCCTAGCAACAGAATAAACAAGACTCTGAAAACAGGAAAAAAAAAAACATATTCAATATATGTACATTCATGTTATAAATACGCTTGTGCACATATAAAGTATACATAAAAATACATACATATTAATTTATACTCTTAAGATGCAAAAAAAAGAATGGATGCATCTTCAAATAACCAGACACACAATTCACTGGCTTTATAAGACGGCCAAATATTTAATTTATCAATCTTCCTCGTTAATATTTAAATTCCATATTTTCCATATGATCTTTCACAAGCTCCCTTAAAGACATGCTGTTGATGTTCATCTGACCTTTCCACTTGCTCTTTTCCTTACCATTTAGAGTTATATTTGCGGCGATTACTGATAAGGAGTTGTATGAAGAATGCATAGTGATAATATTGTGGTAATGACTGCTGCTTGACTTAAAAAAAAAAGAGCAGCAGCCTTTTAAGGCCAACATCAGTTCCATGTTTGGATTGTTTCTACTCTTTGGAAGTGGCTGACATGTTTTAAATTACTAAGTAATGTGAAAATACATTACTAGTACAAGACTGTTGTCTATGTAAATATTTTGTTGATAGACTCACCAGCCATTGGTTAATAAGGTAACACAGATTCAAAGTTATTTATGTTGACTCATATTTTTAAGACGAGGAATTTAAAAACAAGAAAATGTGACAAAGTTGAACAGAACGTAAGACAGTGGCCCACAGACAGACTGTTTGTGTCTTGCATTTCATAAAGTGTTCTTTTAAATTACTTGTTGAAAAGAAATGTAACATTGTCCATGTGAAATATATTAAAKGCATAACACCATGAGTCACCTAATGAATCTAAGTTAAATACCCATAACCCATTGTTTTTGCAGAAATGTAGGAAACATGATAGGCTTCTCCTAGGTCAAGTTTTCTTTAAAGGGAGCTATCATCTCCCATGTGTAAATGACTTAAATACCTGGAAACGGTGGAGGAAACACACCTCCACTGGTGCAAAAGTATGCATGGATAGTTTTACCTGGGTTTACCGCATAATTAGGGAGTGAGTGGAGCTCATGGCCTCAGCCTGCAATAGCCGCCCCCTTGCAACTCCCCAGTCCRCTGTCTTTCACAAGAAGGCTAAAAGCCTCCACACTAAATTGCTCTGTTTGGATCTAGCTGCTGGCTGTGCTGGTACAAGTGGTTTTTCTCTCAGCTCTTGCTTCATCTTCATTGCATGAGACTAAGAAGAAGGGCAGCTCCAGGGAATTTTCACATTATCCCACTGCAGGAAGGTCCCATGGTCTTYGAGGGAAGGGAAGATGGGCATAAGAAATGCTGGGCAAGAGCTCCAGCAGCCTTCTTCCTTTACATGCTGCCCCATAGAAGATAGGTCCTATGACACTCTTTCCTCTGTGCAATGCCTCAAAAGCCCGTCTTGGTCTTTTGCAAGGGAATTGGGCATAAGCAAACATGTGCAGGCATTGCAGCTCATTCTATAAGGCCGCTCAGCAATGAGCTGTGGTGTGTCATCCCAGGGCAAGACAGGGTCTTCTGAGTTTATTGTAAGGTAAACATTTCCACCAGCTGATCAGAAACCTCATCAAGACTTTTAAGGCTTCCTTCTAAGTCTCTCCTGAAAACCCTGGCCAATCAAAATACTTGCCTTTGTTTAAATATTGGACCATATGGCCCAATTAGTATGCATTCTGAAGTGTCTGTACCTCAGTTCCAGGGAGGTCCTCAGGCAGTGTTTTAATTTCGTTTCASAAGTCAGTCTCCTGTAGTTTTATTGTGCTTCATTACTTTTTTAGTCAAAAAGATCTTCTGTTCAGCATACATTGTATGCACTAAGGCAGGGTGAAAGCTGTTCTAGTAGAAGCCACCTCATATTATTAACTGATTCACAGTGGTAAGTGTACAGGGGAAGATAATTTTCATGTTTAGAAGTCAGCATAATCTGGCAACCCCATATGTACTGGGTTTTAAGCCACAGGATATCAAGGCATGATCCAGACTTTGGGCACAGCTGGAGCTTCCTGTTCCACTGCCACTGCAATGCATATCTGAAAGCGTGCAATCCTATGTGTCCAGTACCAAGCTGATTTGCCAATGCTGCAGGGGCCTAGAGCATTTCATCCAGCCCTCGATTACAGTAAGAAAAACATTTTTGGTATTTCAGCACTTAAAAGACGCTTAACATTCTTATTAAATAGTTAACTCCGTATCTCTAGGTGTCTCTTCTAGCAGGCTTAGTCATTCATCCATACTCATGTACAGAGACAAAGTACTATCTTGCCATTCTTAGAAAAACTGGAAGGTGTGAAGGGCAGTTGTAATGCATTTGAAAGGTGGTGGTTGTAAAGGCACTTTTCCACTCTACAACATATATAAAAGCAAGAGCTATGGAGAGCCCAAAGCTTGGTGGAAACCCGAGAGAGCAATTACAGTGGAATGGCTTCTCAGTGTGCAAAGGAGAGACAACCTGTGTTTTCCTGAGATGCCAGGGCATGCCCTGGGCAATGTCCCCACTGACCTGTTCATGGGAAAGGAAATCACAGAGGTGTCCGACATCAGCGGTGCTTAGTCGCACTGCGTGTTGCTATGCAGGCCAGGTCAGACCTGCATAAGCAGTGAAACTATTTTCATTAAAGTTTAGGCAGACTGTCTGGCATTTACATTAGGCGTCCTCCCACCCTCAGCCATGACTATCGTGCATGCATGCAGCTGTGGAGGCACACCCACCTGCCCCAAAACGCGTGAAGAGGAAAACAAGAAATCCAAACAACAACAACAAAGCCCCACCACCCCTTATGTTCACACTTTGGTGCTGTGAAGCCTTGCATGGGAATGATCTGTTTCTGAGCTGCTAAAATAAAATCACTGAGAGATGAAGTTTATGATGTGTGAAGTGATGTACATGGACAACACCCCCTTTCCCTCCACCCACTCCTCCAAATCACACTGTCCTCCCCTTGCACACCCATCCGATCCTCCTTTCCAAGGCCGCAGCCCAGTGGAGCCTCATCTTGTCCACCCTTCATTCCCCCCCCGCTTCAGTTTACGCAACAGACTATATGCAATGCGTGATACTTGGAAGCCACATCCTGCTGTAGGCAGGGCTGGCTGTACTCCCTAACACAACACTCATGGATGACTCTGCTTCCAGCGAGCAGAGCCGATGTGCTGGACGTGGCTTAATTGGTGCCAGCTTTGTCCTCCAAACAAGTGTTGGCTTTCTGCACTTGCTGCATCAGGCAGGATGGTCTGCAGGTTATAGAGCCCTTATGCATTAAAGCCCTCTGTGTACACTGCTGACTGAGTAGACAGGAAATACAGTGCATGGCACCGGGGGAAAATTCATGTGAGTGAAGTTRCTTGCATGCATATATATGTGCAAAGCTAGGGCTCCAGATGCGAAGTACATTTTTTTCTAATCCCTGAGCTATTCACTATATGTGTGTCTACACACACATTGCATGCTTATTACATTTCATTCCTTGTAAAGCTTAAAAATAAAATTGGCTTGAATTGAGTTTGAGGACTGGCAACAATCCAGGGCACTTCTTATTTTAACTGAAACAGTTTGCCTACTGCTAATTTTAACACAAGCTATTTAGTTTATTAACATTGATGCAAATGGTAAGCTGACTCTACCTACCTACCAGGCTCTGGCACCTACTGAGGCTTGGAAGCAGCAGCATCAAAGACTTAGAGAGAAGGTCTCTTTGTCTGGTACGGGGTGTTTTTGAAAAATGCCTAATTTTCCTACCTGTCTTTGCTACCTGTGCAAGAGGAAGGCAGCTATAAGCATCACACATTAGATGTCTGCAAGGAAATAACTGAGCATGACATTGGGTGTAATTATCTGAAGCCTTTCATTCCCTTTATCTTCAGCGCACGTATAGAGGACTGGGCTTCATTGCAGCAATGAGAATGGAAGCACAACACCTTCACATAGGGGAGGAAAAAGAAATGCAATGGGTAATTGCTGTGCGTAGACATTCAGTCAGACCTTTAACAAAGCTGTTTATCTTTTCTTAAAGTTTTTGCAGTCTATGAAAGAGTGACTCTGTTATTCCTCACCAAGCTTCAGCATATGACCCAGCTTTTTCTACCATTCAAGGAATGCAATTTAAACTAGATTTAGAAACCTCTGCATGGCCGAGTGTGATGCCCACTGGAATGTTCAGCTTATGCAGAGCTGTTGGTTTGGTTTAAATAAATAAATAGCATTAAAATCTAATCATGGAAATTGTTGCTGTTAAAAATAGACTGAGGTAGCACTCTTCCAAAGCTTCTAGAAGAAAGGTATGTGCAGGAGGGACTCTGAGAACTGATTTGTCAAGTGCAGGACTAACCAAACACCCAAAGCTGGCTAGATTTCAGGCACGTAAGYATCACTGCAGAGGCTGCCTGCCCCGCAGCAGGAGTTCTCAGCAGCAGTTAGACCTGTTTTCTTTTCCAGCACTTCAGCCACCTGCTCTCTCTTCAATCAAATCCTCCAGAGGACACAAGATCTTCATCGAGCTACCTGTGGTGAACCTGGCAACTAGCATGACGAGCACTAGGTGCCCATATATCTCCACTTGCAAAGCTATTTAAAAATGAAGCAATTCTAGAGATTTCATAGATTTCTGCTTGTAGCATTTGATCCTGAGGTTTTGGGGKTTTTTTTGTCTGTGCCACAGTAAAACTTAAGTACCTCAGTATGCAAAAGACATGTCATATCTTGATAGCAAAGCCAATTTCTGCCTCAAATTGCATAAGCTCATGCCCGTTTCTGCTCAGTTTCAGCYAACACAACACTGTTATCATCCTTGAATAGGACATTTAATTTAATTAGGGTATTTATTTAAAAGAAACACTTAAAATATTTTTTACATAAGGTCAACATCCTGGATCAAGTTTCTTTTTATGTATTTATGAATTTTTATGGAGAGAAAATATTGTTTCCTCTGTTGCAGCACRTTTGATTTCACAG
The DNA here is from genome assembly GCF_003342845.1 of Nothoprocta perdicaria. NCBI lineage: Eukaryota > Metazoa > Chordata > Aves > Tinamiformes > Tinamidae > Nothoprocta > Nothoprocta perdicaria. Next base: position 273,579 of record NW_020454350.1, on the reverse strand, counting down.
AAATACGACAAGAGGGTTGACCACCGTGCATCATGGTATTTTTAAAATAATCTGAAATACAGCTAGTAAGCCTAGCAGGAAAGCCTAATATATATAATGACTACCATGAAGACTTGAGGTAGCTTCTACAAATGTCAATTCAGTTAGCATTTTCAGATTCTACTCTTTTTATACRGAAAAATTAAATGCATGCAGCTTTATTCAAGCACATTAGGCTTTCTTGGGAGTTGAATTTCTTTCTACATGATTTTGGCAGACAAGCCATGGTGGTATCAGCTCGGATGGAAAACAAGGTAGCAACCCAGCTGCCTACTTGATCAACACTGCACAGAGAACACATCTATTCATGAATCTACTCCTGACCCACTTGGTTACAGCAAGAGTCACTTTAAATTATTACTGCATGGAACCTGTCTTAGAATAGTGATTTGAAAATCAAATCTATCCAGGAGATGACTGATAAGTGGGCCAGATGTACCTACAGTGGTGATAAGGGAACAGCTGAGAGCGGAGGTCACATTCTCTCTCCAAATCTGAGCTGTCTGGTGCTCCTTATTTAAGTTTAGCCCTACATAAGCTAAATATGTCCTTTTCCCCACAGTTTAAAATTTCCATATATAAGGCAGACAAAGGATGAGAAGGCAATACATTTTTTTTCAGAAAGCAAGTTGAGTATTCATGGTCACTCAGTCACRGGATGGGATGTCCTCTGAATGGAGATGTAAGGGAAAACATTGCTTTTGGCTTAAACAAGGCCTACTTAAGAAATTCACTTGTCACACATGACACTATGTCTCAGTGGCACCTTCACTAAATACAGTTTTAGAAAAAATACAACAATTTTGACCTTTTTAGGWTTGAATCAAGGAAGGTAAAAATCCGTGAGACTGGGAAGTAAAAGGTATTCATCACAAATAAATACTGCCTACATAAGACTTCCATACAGTTGCCATAGGAATGAGTTCTAAAAATCTACAAAATAGAGCTTTATGTTTTGTCTAATATATGTCATTATTAACATATCCAATATTTGTATACTGTTACAAGTGAATTACATTACATCGGGGCATTTGGAGAATGGAGTCCCTGCCTGAAAAGCTCACACTTTGAAAGACTTGTCTGAATATGGTGAAGAGCAATGGAAAATAGCACAAAAGAAAGAAGAGCTAATGGCTTTTAAAGGTGAAATGCCACAGAGTGCAGAGGGATTTCAGGAGTATTAATAAAACTAAGAGAAGCAGCATCACGGATGAAAGCAGAGAGCAGGTCAAAAAATGCTCTCAAATATGTACATCATAGAGGTAGCAGAAGTCCGAGCCAGTGCTTCCTGGTGACTCAGGTCACACTTTTCAAGGAAACTTGATCACTAAGTTGCCAATGTGAGGGAAAATGGAACAACTGACAAATAAATGACAAATAAAGCAAGACTAGACAGGCATCTGGGAGTGAGTAGCAGTGAGAAAATGTAGATTCGCAAATGATTTTGAAAATGAGAAATGTGAATATATATATGTGAATATATATATAAGGATGGAATATGTATATATGAATACTCCCTTGGACTTCATTGCCCCCTGCACACACAGATGTTCCAAAATGATCCACTCTTGATCACTCATTATGGTCACTGGATATTTATTCATACCATATTTCATGGGAATGTACTGTCAGACCAGTGAAACCCCATGAGTTGCYGAAGATCCTTAAATTTGGAGTCTTACACCTCCAACTCTTTTACCACTGCAATCTCAAAGTCAAAATTCCATTTTTGTTGCACATGCAGAGATCACAAAACACCTAAAGTACTGCAAACCTTTCTTTTTGGACCTCCGTTTCTCATTTGTCAACTTTTTTTCCGACACCACCTTTCATAGAGTCTAGTCACTCCCTTTCCTTCCTTCCGTGCTGTGCTGCTCCACCACTGCAGGAACAGCTGGCACTGGATGCAGACTCCTCTTGCTAGACAACTGAGGCAGCTGAGGTTGCTCAAAATATGGAAGGAGCACCCAGATGATTCATCCTGCTGCTTGTCCCCAGCCTTTCTCTTGTTGCTTTTCCAAGACTGCATTTCCTGTTTGCAGACCCTTGCTGTGGCCGTGCTGATGAAGCTGTCCTGTTGCACCACGGGAAAAAGCAAAGAAAGCTTTTGGATGCACCTCTGGCATGCTTGAAGTCATATGCTGACTTTTCCTTAAGCTGTCTAGCAACAGCTARAAATGTGCTAAATATAACATACAGAAAGAATATATTTCACCTAAAGGGAATGGAAAAGCAGTAAAAATAAAAGCAGAAAGGCTGGGTCCAAACCATCACTCATCACCAAAAACCTCATTCTGACATATGGTTATGTTTATGGTTTTGTGTAATATTTAAATATATTGGGGAAGAACACCATTTTAAAAAAATACTGGTCTTAAAATGGTGAAAAAATCAAAGTATGTGGATGCATGTGGTCATTAACTACATGGTAAGTACTGTTACTTCTGCATGATCGCACTTTTTGAAATACAGACTTACAATTATTCTTCAAATGATTATTAACATATACTATGGCTTAAAAAGGCATAGGACTGCCCTGTTAAATCTGTGTAAGAACAGTTTATTTGGAAAAAGCAAATAAAGCATWTAAGTGTTCTGCTGAGAAAACATGCTATCTAGCATAAAAGTCTGTGGAAGGTAGGACTGATGAAAGTTAAGTATTACTTTAAGTTTCCTTTATCCAAAATGTTCTGTTCTCCTGCACTATAATATTCCCCAGATTGAATGGGTTGCTACTGCTCTTTTTTCTTCTTTTATGATAATGACAGTATTTTGGAAAAGACTGCTTGCACACTCATATTGGGATGCTAATCTCCAGCAAATGCTCAGCTGTTTAAAGAGCAAACTCCTGGCTGTACAAAAGGAATTGTTGCATACATGCTGGAAACACTTGGAAAATATTATAACCTTTAAGCTGTGCTCAGTTGCATTGTTAGTCTCTTAGAGTGCACTCATAATAAACTACTCTTCTGGAAGTCTTGCAAAAATCAGGAGAAACACATTTAATGGTATATTTGTCATGTCTACACTATCGTTTTAGTTCTTTCAAATTAAAGTTTTTTTAACAACAAAAAAAAAGAATATATTCAAGTCTTATAAGGATGAGGACTACATGTAATGAGATAGTTTACCTGTGATCTGCTGCCAGCTTGACTGAGACGCAGTTCAAGGTAAAATATGTTTAGAGATCTGAGGTAGTAGATTACTAGCAAAGAAAACTTTCCTGTTTCCTTATCTTAGGGAGACTGGCTTCCTGCTTCTTGTGGATCCTCCTCTTGCATGAAATACTAAAATACCCTTGTTCAGCATTTTCCATTTAATCTTGTGATAATGGGGGTTATGTATAATCTCTGTGGTCGTTCAGATTCCCTCCTTGGTGCACACAATGGTTAGCAGTGGAGTTTGTGGAAAAACATGAGAGATGACTCCATTTCACACTAATTACATGGTGTTTTCAAAATGCTTTGAAGATGAAAAGTGCTCTATCAGTGCAACTCTAGGTATTATTATTATTTATATGGCACACATATCATTAGTAGAAGCCTACCTTTAGGTCGCTTTGCGAGTAAGGTGGGAGGAAGTTTTGGACAAATTCCACGTCCTCACACTTTCACTGCATCTGTGCAGCATGCCAAGGTAGATAACTAGCATCCTGAGCTCCTCTCCTGTCTTCCTTAATTGCAAACTACTAACAAAAAGAAAGAGATTGAAACAGCGAAAATTACTGTAAGGAGAAATATAAAGGTTTTTCTAAGGTGTCCATCCAAAAGTTAACATCTGTGAAATTCATTCCAAATGAAATGCTGCAAAATATGAGACGCTTGATAATAAATACAATTTAGACAATGGAATTCTCCTGACCACATGATACTAAAAAAAAAAAAAAACAAAAAAAAAAACAAATGCAACTCTTGCAGATAAGAAGTGGGTGGTGGGGAGAAGGCAGATGTCACAGCTGCATTTTTCAGGCCAAGAAACAGTTGGTGGCTCTTTTGCCTGGTGATTCTTTAAATCCTACAGGAAATAATCCAGACTCACTTCCTCTGGACACACACCCCTTGACAGCATTAACTGAATATACACCCTACTGCTGAGCGTTTGAGGTCCACAGCCACTACAGGACACTGAGCCAGGGGAACCAACAAAAACCGTGGACACAAAAAAGTTCTCAGATTTTCCTAGACCTTAGTAAGTTACACAAGGTTCATGTCTGTAGCCAGTATGTGCTCCTGCATTAAAATTGCAGAGACTTGAATAGAAGAGGAAAGCAATAGAAAAGATAAATATGATCTCTGAAAGTCTGACTTTATAAATATCCACTCCTTTCACAATCCCAATTTACTAAGTAAAGCTTGGAGCAAGGTTTTCACCTCACATAACTCAACAAAAGTGCCTTGGCCTCGACAGAATGAAGCCGTGTCAGACCAGTTAAGATTCTTCATAAGTAATATGAATGCTTTTTTTTTTTTTTTTTTTTTTTGCCTGCACACATAAAACTTAGGTGGCAATATGACAATTTGGCTTTATATTTGAATATTCAGATTTCAAACAACTATGATGACCCTCCTGAAGTATATGACATATAAATGCTGGTACTTGAAAGCTTTCTGGAATTCTTGAAGCAAAACACTTTGAAATAATGATACATGGACGAAACTAGGAAAGCTCAGCATATAAGTAAAGCCTATGTTTTGAACCTATGCSTACCTATGGAGCGTGTACTCCTGTAAATGCCACTGAGATGAGTATGCACATAAAAGTCATTAGTGAAGGTTTGTTCTTTTCCAGAACATCTTCAATTTTGAGCCAAGCTACTTCAGTCTTCAAAGGCAGTAAACTCTGTGACTCAGCAGAAGCTGAGACTGAAAATGCCTATTTCAGCAAGGACTGGTGGTTTTAAGATCCTAAAGTATCCAGAGGCTTTTCTAATCCCCTTAAGATATTTTACATGGTGTTTTCCTATTCAGTAAGTTGCAGACATTCAAGAGAGACCCACTGAGTTCCAGTCTGTATATTCCATGCTTACACTATTTTGCTGTCCAATGTCATTATATTCCCCCAGCCTTGTATATTTGGGACTTGCTTATGGTTTCTCCTTACTCAGTATATATTTATAGTTTGGGGAAAGAAGGAAAAAAAAAAAAAGAGGAAGAAAGGAATATAAATTCACCCACCCAAACGCATCCCACTGAAGACCAAGTGAGAACAACAGTCTGTATTCAGCAGCGTAGAAGAACTGCTCAGTTGTCTGCAATATGAAGACCTTTCTAACAAGAATGAAGAAAGTAGAAAGGAGGCAAAAATAAGATTTTGTTCCCAAGTAGCCCAACCCAGCAGACTTAAAAACGTCTATTACATAGCACTCTACATCCACTTACATAGTCCTGTACAGGTTTGACTTGGACATCATATACAGGCATTTCATTACATATATAGAGTTTGTATTTGTTTGCAACAAAACAAACCTTAGACTATTTTTCATAAACTTGCCTCTACATGGAGTTACAGTAAGAAAATTGTGAGTAAATAGTATGACTATGTATATTCAAGTGGTTAAAATTCATGACTTTAATAGATTATCCCCATAAGCTTATCCTTTGCAGTTTCATTAATGATAATTAGATGACATGCCATCTCTTTCTGGATCTAATCAGTTTATGTCTGAAATCAAGAACTTTTACATTGATTTAAATTAGAGAAAACCAGGAACTCATGTGAATATTTTCTTCACTGTCTTGTCAGTTCTGATGGGAAGTACGCAGCTGTGGTCTAGGCTTGTTTCAAAGAGCAATTTAAATGTCTGAACACTTTTCATTTCATAACCAATCAAAGCTCATGTGTCTCATTTTGTTATTCACTTCAACTCAGTAGAGGAGTAGAGACTAAGCCTTTTTAAATGTCGGGAGAGTCCATTGCACCAGAAAGCCATTAATGTGGATCAGATGACTCCTTTTACTGTACGCCACTTACCCAGTAAAGCCTGTCCCAGAATCTTGGCCTCTAGCTTCTTGCATTACGCTTCTTAAACAGTTAAAAGGAGTTAACACCAAACAATCACTGTAGAAACATGCTTACCTTTGCATTGCAAATTCCAGCACGTCCGTAAATTGAGTGCAGGATTTTGGCAACCATGATGAAGATTGAGGGTAGGCATTTTGGAGGTGGTTGGTTGTAGCAACTGCTCAGCACTTTTATCTATTTAAACAGTCTCTAGGCATAGTTCCACTACCTAATGTTTAGCAGGTAAATAACGCCAGAGTCACATATTGCCTTAGCATCTACACTGGTAGYAATGCACATTAGGAACAAGTTTAAGAAAAGCATTTTTTTTTCTTTGTGTGTGTGTGTGTGTCTTTTTTTGWGGAAACTCTTTTGAATAAGTACAAGAACCAAGAGGCCCTTGCTATTTTAATGTAGTGATGCACTAGCATCATGTAATTTTCATTTGACACAGTTTCCAGGACTGAGTTTGGGTGTGAATATGACCTCAGGCACAGTCAAAAAAACACGTATTTGAAGCCAGAGAAAGGCAGTCATTTGTAGAGCTGATCTTCTAGTCACATATTTCTGGAGCCATTTTGTGTAGAACTAGTGTTGATCATAAATTAGAATAAAACAGAGGACCCTCAGATACTTCCAAGGGGCTGTGCCAGAGAAAACCTCTAGACAGTGGTTTCTCAGGTATGACTTATACTCATGGCACCTTTGTGCCATGAGATTACTTGCTTTGCCGGACAAATTCCCGTGGGTCATATGTACCGTGTCCATGGTCAGAATCCTCCAGTAGATCAAACTGCAAATGACTGGAGTGAATAGTATGAGAAGGAAAGGGGAGCATCTTAAACATTGTGGTCAAATTGAATATTTGTATAATATGGTAGATTCAAAAAATACCGTGCCTAGTCCTAGTAGGTTTGGATTAACAATAGAGGAAAAAGATTCTAGAGTAACCAGAGAGAAAAAAAAAAGTCTGTAGAGACTGGAAAATCGCATGTTCTTCCATATGTATATATATATTTTTTTTAATCCAGGAAAATGGAGGAGTAGGAATTGCTGAGGAATTAAAAGAATTAAAAGAAGTGGACCTGACTTCATGAATTAGAAAGAGCCACCACTAAAACTGATGGTTTTTATCTGACATATCCATTACTCCACATTAACTACTTCAAGTAACTTCAGATTTGGATCTATTCCCAGATCTTAGTTCAGAAACTCTAACCCTTATACTCGTATATTTTTTTTGAATTGATGTTGAGTTGCAGAGAAATTATGAGGGAAACAGCAACTTGGTGATGGGCAAGTGAACCAGTAGAATACAGCAGCATTGCAGACAACCTTTTTTTTTTTTTTTTTTCCTAAGAGAGTAAATGACTGCATAGCTTAAAAATAATGGACTTCAGGGGATGTGACTTTTGTAGCAGGTACTTATTGTGGTTCCTAAGCAATTTCTATAATCCATACCAATTTTAMGCATGGAAATATAATTTCTAATTTAGGAAAAGGACTTTTGGTGTGTGCTTSATGTATTTAAAATATCTTAAAATTACATGATCTGCAAATAGATGTTAGATTGTTTTTAACTTTTGTTCCTTTAGTTTTATTCCTTGCAGACTTTTCAAGTCATGGCTAGGAAAGGTGTCATTTAGGATGAACTAGCTTTTYTTTCAAAATACCTCTAGGCAAAACACCAATACCATTTTTTAATGCTTATAAGATTTAAATTTTTTTAGACTTTTTTGCTGTGTTTGTGACTCTTCTTTCCTTTTAAAAAACTTCAGGAAAGTGTGTTCTTACATTATCTCTCTTATTCTAGAAATGATAAAAACATAAACAACTGTATCTTCATATTTTCCTCAAAATGTACAGAAAACTGAAAGAGAAATTTAGACATAAATATTTCCCTTATTTCCATATTGATATCCTGGGAGAAAGCATATAAAACAGTAGGATGAATGGCACACACAATTTTATCATTGTGACAATTTTGGGCGTGTGGAAGATGCCACAGATACAAACACAGGTGAAAAAAATGACCCATTGTCTTTACTGAACAGTGGAGTGAGTTTCATGTCTTTACCCTCTATGTGCATAGATGTACCATCACGTTCAGAAGAGCTCTGGAACTGAAGTACTAATTTATATCAGTTGTCCAAGACTTACGGAGAGGAATCTCTAGCTTGGGATGTACCTGACAATCTGTCTGTGTAAGAGAAACTGAATTTTGTCTCAGGATGAATCCTCCTATGGATGCTTCTGTATCCACCTTTTCAAAGGGATGATCCTCACAAAATGCTTGGAATGTTCTTCCCTTTGTGCAGACAAACTAGGACAAGCCAGCCTTAAAACTATGACTCATTGCTATTATTTAAGAAACACATCAAGGAGTCATTCCTTGTGTTGGTGCTTGTGTGGTATCTCAAATAGCTGTGAATTCAGTAGTAATGTTCTGCTTAATTCTTCTCCTCTTTACTAGTAGGAAGGAAAAGAAGTTTAGACTTAAAATACGAAACAAATTTGAAAGTAGMAAGTGACACAACCATTGCTTGATTTATATATATATATGTGTGTGTGTGTGTGTGTATATATATATATATATTTCAAATAAAAAAGTAGATGTTTTCTATGGTCCAATCCAGGAAAGTCAGGCATTGTAGATCTTCATTAGGGATTGGTACCTGTAAGGTGAAGCAGTTGGCAGTGTGTGAAATCCCAGTCTTAGCCAAATCAGTAGCATGCTTTCTTTGACTCTAAAATAAACAGGTTTTCATTCCAGAAATTGAAGCCAACTGTCAGTCAAATCATCTGATTATGTAGGAAAATGTAAACTAGAAAAAATAATTTCATAATGTAGTATCTAGGCTGTAGGTAAGAAATGCTTTAAAAATTATGTGATAGTATCTTACTTTTATCATCTTTGTAATAATTTGCCCATAAATATATATTTATATTCTGAGGCTCAAGCAAAATCTGTATTTCAGTAGCTCATGTTGAATGCTCTTTTGTTACAATGATTCTTATTTCTCCAGTGGTATAAGGGTATCTATATCTAGYTCCGTGAAATTTCAATGCAAAGTAAATCCAGGTGTATTAAATCAAGAATATTGCAGAAATACAATGTGACTGGGAAAAATGAAGATGGAAGGAAGAATGTCAAATTGCAATACTAAAAAAAAAGATATGTGAACTCATAAAAGAGTGAATGACAATTGGAAAGCATATTTATACTAAATTAAAACTTTATTGACTAATGTTCTCCAGACAACATGATCTGATGGACTATGGTTGCATACATGCAATGAAGTTGAACACAACAGTAGTTTAACATGGAATGTCAAACACATTAATATATCGTATTATATGAAACCGTTTATCTGTGTTGCTGCATGAAACCAAGCTATGTATTTCCTTGATCAATTTGTGTTGAGCTAAGAGGCAATGCATTTGAAGAAACTGGTAGATTTCTTTTGAGTATATATTTCAAATAAATTAGCTAGAATTGTACTCTTTAAAATCCTTTCAACTTCTTCTGCATTTTAAACAAAATCTAAGTGTAAACACCAAAGTTGCTAGAGCTATCTAGAAAGTCCTGTCACATGTGGACTGGACATTACCATTCAGTAAATGTGAATATGTAGCACAAGAAAAATACCAGTTACTGCAAAAGTCATGTAGGCACAATTTATTATTAAACCAGCACAAAGCATTTCTTCTAAATTTCTCACATAAAAGACTAAAGCTTGCTTACAGTACTACAACTTCTATCATTCAAGCATCATTATTACCTATCAGGGAGATTGGCTAGATGACCTAATGGGTCTTTTCCAATCCTAACTTCTATCTAAGAAAATCACTCATGCCAGCAGGAACATGGTTCATTATATCTTGGGCTTGATCCTGTAGACTTTGTTCAGGCAAAACTCCCACTATCTTAAAAAGGAGATTTTGCAGAGAAAGATATCCAGGATTGGGCCCTTTTTATTTATTTGTTTTTTAAGCATCCGTTCAGGATACATGGAAAATATTTTATAGAATTAAAAAAAWATATGACGTGCTTCACTTGCATTGAAGGAACCAGAGAATGTAAACACCGTTGTGGCCCACATTTTCACAATATCCATGAGAAAGTGTCAACTGCAAATATTCTGTGTGTGTATGTTCCTCACTGTATGTTTCTGAGGGTGTTTGTGTATACATTTACCCCCTCAACCATGTTCATACACATATGTACACTCCTGACATGCACAGAGGTGTGATAAAATTAACTAAAGGCAGTTGATTGCCTCAGTTAATACTTAAATCTGCAAGTGGTAGCAAACTGGTTTTTATATGATGCTAATTACACAGTATGTGAGCAGCAGGCCATGAATATTGCTGTAGGCAAGAGAGAGTGGATGCTAGTTCTACAAGTGTGGTCCATCCAATTACACACGTAGCAAAGTCTACCTGCATGAGGGGTTGGAAAAACAGGTGACTAAAGTTTTTTAGTTTCTTTTTTGGTGGGCCATGTCTGAAATTTAAGTTGATTGATTCAAAGGATGTAGATTATCCTCACAGAAGCCTTTCAACAACTTGGAGGGCAATACAGGAAAGTTTACCTTCAAAGTGCACTTTTTAAGAATGGAATGTTCTTGACATGGAAATGATCAGAGGCAATCCTGGACTTTTTGTGTTGAATAGGAAAACTGTTTTCATCTTCAGGCAGCACTTCACCCTGACAAATGTGAGTGCAGTTATTATTGGGCTTCAGTATTACAGAAGATTCTTTAGAAACAAACATAATAGTACACACATACACATACACTCAGATATTTACAGCCTTTCTAGAAAAAAAAAAAAACCCAACCCCCTACCTTAGTAATGACTACTTATCTTTTTCCTTTTTTCTTATTTTTTTAGTATTTAAATTCTTTAAACCAGCTACATTAAATACCAAAGTGTATTGTACCACCCCACACCAACCCCACATCCCCCCCAAAACAGCAAGTATTTTTAAAAGTTTGTTTGCTTGTATGTTTTTTATGATTGTTAAAATTTCCTGCTTGAGACTGTTAAGTACCACCTCCACTGGAACAAGATCAGCGCTGACTGCATTTTCCAATGCATGTCGTTTCATAGTCGAGCAAGTATTGCAGCGAGAAGTTTAGATCTCCAGGTCGTCAGGTCGAGGCCTGCTGCTGGCTCGGCTGCTGGCTCTGCTGGGGGGCCTTTGGTCCACAATGGTGAGGGGTTGCAGCTCATGTCCTGACGCCAGTTTTTTAGTGTTCTGGTGCTCATCGGGGAAGTCGAAGGGCTGGGCATGCGAGTTGGAGATGGTGCTGCCTGCCTGCCCCATCCTGTTCTGCTCTGCACTGTAATTGGCCCAGTTTTGCTCGCTGGCTTGCTTATTGTAGTTACGACAGGAGGAATTGTTCCTGTCTCCAGTAACAAGCTTGTACCCCGGGGGAGACATGGGAGACAAGGGAGCGGTGGGTGAGGAGCAGCCATTGTAATAAGCATATTTCGGGGAGCCACAGTCCTTGGAAGGGCTCATGGCACCACTGTGAGAGTAGGGGTCGGTTTTCCCTTTCACGCGATCCTTGACACCCTTGAAGAACACATAGAAAAGCTCTATGATGTTCAAGGCCAGAGACACCAAAGATACAACCAGCATGAAGAGAATGAAGATGGTTTTCTCGGTTGGACGGGAGAGGAAACAGTCCACTCTGTGTGGGCATGGGTCTCGCTCACAGGTGTAAATGGCATTCAGGCTGAACCCATAAATGTACCACTGTATCAGCAAGAAAGCCACTTCGAAGACAGATTTGAAGAGGATGCTGATGATGTAAGTACGGAGCAGTCCCCCACGCATTTTCACTTTGCCATGTTCTTCGATACCATACTTGAATTTCTTTATTTCTATTTGTTTGAGGTGCATATCCACATTCACACCGTCATTTTGGACCACTTTGAGCTCTTCCTCTCTTTTGTTCAGCTTCTCTTCTTTCCTCATCACATAGAACACATGTGCCAGGTATAATAGGGTAGGTACAGACACAAATATGATTTGCAGAACCCAAAAGCGAACATGGGAAATGGGAAAGGATTTGTCATAGCAGACGTTTTCACAACCAGGCTGTTGAGTGTTGCACCGAAAAGCAGACTGTTCATCTCCCCAAGCAGATTCAACTGCTGTCCCCAATAACAAGATTCGGAAAATAAAGAGGACAGACAGCCACACTTTCCCTCCTGCAGTAGAATAAGCTTGAACCTTGTCAAGAAGTTTTCCCAAGGCACTCCAGTCACCCATCTTCACAGGATGCTGGCTAAAGAAGGACACAAACAGAAAAAAATAGTGATGGTTAAGACAGATCTTTGATATGTTTTTGTTGTACTGATTCACAGATCAAAGCTAAGAATACAGTGGTGCCAGCCTCACTTTAATTCRCATGTGCTGGCTTACCAGCGGAATGGGAGGTTAAGGAAGCTGAAAAGAGAAATGTAACATGATATCTTAGAGAGAGGGGGGAAAAAAAGAGTTTTCTAATTTTGCTTCCATTTTCAAGAAGTCCACGAGGACCTTTGGTTGCCACCACTGTTTGCTCAAACCAGATTCCTTGGTGGCAATCTCATTTTAACGATCTACATCTGGCTAATATGTAAAACAGCTGTATCTCACTGCTGATCAGGATATGGAATTCTGTATTGGCACTGCCTGTATATCCTASGAATAAATGTAAGATTTCTCTTCTATGAATATAGATCACTTAGGATAACTTTTATGGTCACTTCTTAAGAGAAAAAGAGAACAAAATATTGCATAATCTCAATGCAAGAAGTTACATTACCTTAATGTTAGGGTTGCATACCTAAAATTGTATTATCACAAAACATATGCTATATTTTCTATGGWAGTATTACTGAGTATTACTGAGCTCTTACATATATGTACAAGACATATAATACATTTAAGGATATAGTTCCCAGCATTATAAAGTTTATAGCATGCTCAACTTTAGGGAATATTTGATATCTAAATGAAGTTTATACTTTAATGTTTGCAGCACAAAGACCAATGTTAGTATTCTTTATCTATCCCTTTGAAAAGGAACAGTACTTGCTAAATACATGAAACAGCTAAGCTCATGTTACCCTATTGGAGGAATTGCTTTTCTGGTTATCTGTGGCTTCCTTAAGTTTTTGCAAGTGTGTCTTTTTACATTTAAATTTCTTTGTTTTGTTTTGAAAGGAAAAAAAAAAGATTTAGCAAGGAACAAAGGAAAATGGGCTCTTTCTGTTTTAAAAGTAACTCCTGGCTGCCTTCAGCAAATGCATGGTTCATGCAGTGAGCATTCCAAGGGCTGAACAATGCAAGTTTAAATCATCTCAGGTGAAATGAAACATTTTCCTCAATTTTCTTGATTCCTAGGAAAAACAAGGATAGCTATGGGATTTTTTTCAATTGGAGTATGGTAACATTATCTGCATGGGAATTTACATTCTAACTTTTCCCATATGATCAAGCATGTGAAATCAGGTACCTAAGAGGAACAATAAGCACAAAGCTTCCCTTTAAAGTAGGTACTGCCAGCTAGAGAGATTTATCCTGTGCATGCTGAGTAATCTCTTCCCAGTATTTAGTTTTGATAGTGTTCAAATGATTTCCTTCCCCATTGAATCATGGTTATATTCCCTAGTGAAGGTCATTTATTTAAAAAAAATATAAATAAATTCTTGTAATTCATAAAATAGGAAATTTAAATACCAAAGATACTTTCTTTCAAGAAGTAATGAGTCACTGGAAAAACAAGATTTTAAATTTGGCAAGATTAATTATAACAATGGATCCCAAACAAAAAACTGCCATCCTTTCTTGTTTTCTCATAGGAAAAAGTCTGCGAGTATAATAGAAGGCAAGTGTTTAAAGTCCTTGCTCTGATAGCTCTGAGATATCAATTATCTTTGAAGCCCTGAAAAATATCCCAGGGACATTTCCTCAGCCCACTTGGTTGGGCTCGCTCTCGCGTGTGGAGGAAGTTTACCTATTGTTGCCTTCAGACCCTTCCTCACGTAATTAGTTCTTCACATGAATGTTGTCCCATCAAAGGATCAGCCCTGCTTTAGACTCTAAAATCTGAATGCTTCAGCTGGGAGAGATATATGGTGTGTTTATCTCTTGACATATCCTTTTAATCACTTGGAGCTTTAGTCCTTCCAGGAGGGAAAGATTTGTTGTTTTTATTGGTTCAGGTTAATAGAAAAGAGGCAGGCACGTGAGCTTGGACGTTTGAAAAGACTAGAATGCAATGTTACAGCGGCGTTCCTTCTCCAACTGAGATTGTTAAAAAAGAGAACAGCCTGTAACTATACAATATGTGAAGCTTGTTCTAAAGGCAAGCTATTTTCTCCATGTCCTAGAAGTGGAAGTGGACAGAAGAAGCCTTTTYCAAGTAATAACTTCTTGATTTAATTAGTCAGCGTTCTGGTGACTTTAAACTACTGAATTAACAGACTTTCCTCAGATTCAATGTATTTTTTTACTGTCTAAATGTTATTTCAGATCAGAGGTTTGATTAAGAAAACAGAGGACATGTTATTTCTAGGTGGTTATATGTTGTTTGTTCTTTAATTACACTCCACCATGGTCCAATAATGTAAAATGATTTACTTCAGTTTTGACTGACTTAATCCCACACCTGTAATATTTCAAGAATTTAGAGCTTCTTTTTTTAATTTKTTTCAGCATGTGAAATTGCTAAGTTTCATTTATATCCTCTGGCAATATAAACTCCAGGAGGAAACATTCCATGCTTGAATTACTCATACATAGTTTTGAAAAGCAATTTTTTTTTTTTTTTAAAGAGATCGGATACACACTAGCATTTGCCCGTGATAAAAACCCACATCAATTCATAACATTGTACTGCTAATCAGATAACCTTGTGGTGGCACAAGTGCATTATTCCTTTGCTTAAGCGGATTCTATTGTTTTGTGAAACAGAGTACTTTTTTTGTTATAGAGAAAATACATTCATCAGATCTGACTTCAGGACATCAAAAGAGTATTTTATTAATTGATTGCAGTATTTATTTATTGGCCATAAACAGGGAATTTGTATCAAGCAACTATTTAAGCATTCCAGCATTATAAATAGTTTTAAATGGATGATTACCTCTAGAAATATTTCTTCAGTGCTTTGCATGTAAACTTTTCTTAGCATTTCTAGACTTCTTAAAAAAGTCCACAGGAAAACACAGATTGATCAGATAGATTAGTACCATTTTAGTACTTCAGGAATTCAAGGATATGCAGGATTATGAGAATTTGAGTTTCGCAAGTTTATGCTGATTATTASTTTATAGCACTATATCCTTTCTGAGATGGACTAATACAGGCCTAGCAGCTCTTTAAAAGATGGATTTCTTCCAGGTTCTACTGTGTGTGTGTAAAGACAGGAAAAAAGCCATAGAGCAGCAGGAGATATGATAGCATTTATCTGCGTCAGTTCTGGATGACCACATATATAAGAAATTTGATTTGTAGACCACAATTAAGAAATTCTAGATCTATTTTTTATGGACGGCATTCATCATGTCATCTGGTTCATATTTTCTGGGGAGAATAATGCAAACTCAGTGCTGTGGTAATGTGTTCAGGTCTGACTACTGTGTCAGAAGGTCACATGCTGGTGGATGGAAGAGCAATAAGGGTCAGAGTGTGATCTAAAATGGGGTTGTGCAGCCGAAGCAGTTGGGAAACTGGCCAAAGCCTTAGTTTTCTTACCAAAAAAAAGAAAAAAAAAAAGAAAAAAAAGAAAAGAAAAGAAAAGAAAAAGAGCACAAAATCTTGTGCTTGAAATACCTATAAAAATAAGTAGCCAATGCAAGAGAAGATTCTGAGATTCTGAACAAGAGTCAACTTCAGCATTTCCCCAAAGCAGCCAGATTACAGAGAAAGCAGGTAAGATGTACAATTGATACTATTTAAGTGGATCGGAAAAGAGAAARCTATTTTATGAAATCCTATTAGCATTAAGAGAATGTTTTTTCGTATATTCTCCCAGAAAAAAATAACTCATCTGGAGGTCTACAGATGAACTTGAGTTCATTTCATTCGCCAGACAAAGATTACACGCTAAATGGTTGCAGTAACTGGAATTTAAAATGTCACAACAGTTTGCCTTTTTGGCTATCTGCTGGTAGTCACTCACTAGTGGATCTTCCCCCCATAGCCTTTGCCTATCACATGTTGCATTCCCTCTACCTAAGTTATTTTTAAATCATAGTTACAGAAGGTCCATAAGCAATCATAAGCATTTCCTTAGACGTTCTGTCATTATACGTGCCAGATTCAACGTTTATRTTGTTGCCCAAATTCAATGCAACTCACTTGGAAACTACAGTAAGAAACTGAATTACACGAGGGGCACTCAGGCCTCCTGCAGTTAATGCTTGTGTTTAAATCTCGAATTCTGAAAAGTGTGTGTGGTGTAAACCATATGGCAGGTGCCTGCACCCAAGGTGCATTGGYGGGTAGCATTGGGCAGGATACCAGAGAACAGAAGGACAGCAGTGATGAAATGGATATATTGCTMAATGTCACCTAATCGTCCTCATGCCCACAGGAACTCCTTCATAGGAGCTAATGTTCTTTTCAGAGAAAAATACAATTAACTTTTCAGGCTTGCATTACATGAGAGCTGCAATAACTTTACAGTGTTTAATCTCTTTGTGCCTCTGCATGTATAATAATTCAGAGTTATGTCACAAGTCAAGTCCCTTGTGTCCCTCTCTTCCTTCTCAACTCAGCTGCTGCTCACCCTTCTCCTATTTGTATGCTTGTTAGGTATTGTGGGTCGGTGCCAGTGTTCGCCTTTGAAGTTTTTGAAGGAAACACTTCAGTAAATATCTCACTAGACTAGAGGCTTGAATTCTATGCTGTAGTGTGCTGTCCAGATGTTAAAAATGGCAGGATCAAAACTTCACACAAGCCCTCCAACTTTCTCCCTGTACGCGCGGACACACACGAACAGAAGTCAGACAGAAGGTGCTCCTTAGCTATTTTTTTGTTACCATTACCATGGACTTTTATGAATCTCATGCTCCAAAATCTAAACGAAACCTTCATGAGAATTATGCCATTTCACAAGGCTTGCTGGTCATCTTACAGYAAAATGTGAGGACACACATAAGCACATAATATTCTTTTTTTAATATGCGAATGTGCTACTTGATAAGACAGATTCTGTACTTCCTATTTTTTGCTGAAGGTTCTTTTTTGTGCTTCTTCATGTTGTTCTTTAAGTACTGGCAAGCGGCAGGTAATGACAGTGATAAGGAACCATACCAAGTACTACAATTTAAAAAGCTTTTTAGTTGTCCAAAAGATATTGCTCAAGCATTCCTTTCCTCCACATCTTGGTATTAAAGCCTTCAAGGTAAAGGGAATGTGTCATATTGGAAGTATGACACATTTGAGACTATTCTTGCAAAGTTCTCCCTAGAAAACTTTCATTTATATCCACCCAAGACTTTCACAGGCACTGCCAACGTGGTACAGCATATCATGATATCTTACATTCCTTTGCTAAAATCCTTTACTGAGGTTGCTAAAACAGAGTAACTATATACAAACTAGGTTAAAAGTCCATAGTGTATGTCTGGATTTCATCACATCTATTTTAAAAGGAGAGCGAAAAATGATCAGGAAGACCACGTGAAAATCACCACTTCGGTAGCTGCAGGATTTAACAAAGCACCTAATTAATAGCCTTGTTCTGTACAAACTATTCTGCATCACTCAGGATTTCCATCGGAAAAGAAAATGTGTGGGGCAGAAATGGGACATTCTCAGAGGAAGGTCTTCCTGTTACCAATAGAAGAGACTGGAGCAGAGCGAGATTTTTTTTTTTTTCTTTAAACTGGTTCATTTAGTGCTAGATAAATATAGAGAGTAGCGATTTTGCCAGCACACTAGCAACAAGTCCGCAAGCCAGCTCTGCRGTCAAAATTTCACCAGTTTCTTCCTTAATGGAAAAAGATTAGAAGCTGAAAAACTGTGAATTTGAATAAAAGTGTAAACATATTGCAAAAGAAAGCAACAACAACAAAAAACAACACCTAGGAGCTTGAAGTTAACATTTTAAGAGAAGTTATGCCTTTATTTAATTATTTATATTATTTAAAGTTGGACTTTATATATATTCAACCTTGAGCAAAACAATACATAATTATTGAGGAAGAAGTGCTTTTAGAAAAAAAAAAAGATATACACAAAAAAAGAAGAAAAAGGAAAGATGAAAAAGGAAAACTTGCCACTTACCCTTGCTGCTCAGCAGTGAAACGGGATAAGAAAACTTCTTTGGAGAGTTAAAGTAAAATGGAAGAGCCCGTTCAGGCACTCAGACCTGCCTATTTAAACTTTAAAAGTCTACTGCTGCTTTGTATTTTTCATCCTTCCTTCCCCACTAATGAAAGAAAAGTGCTGATACCTCGTAAAAAGTTTTTTCTAACTTGGAACACTGGGAGAGCTTTTAACAAGTTTTCAAGCCTCTGACTGTGAGAGAGGAGGGGAAAAGGAGGGGTGGCAGCCCAGGAGGAGGGCTCTGAACTCTGCAAATGGAGAGGAGGAAGGTGGGGGAGGAGGGAAAGAACTGAAGGCGCAGCAAAAAAAAAGTGTACGGGAAAGCGGGAGAGTGAGTGCATCAAGGTCCAGTGTGGCTGATGTCATCCCGCGAACGACAGGGCACATGGTAGACACCTACCACAGATGCCAAGGGCACCTGAGCAGCACATTAGCCAGAGATGGGCTTGCCTGGGACAGCCGAAATTGCCAAGTTGGGAGTTTCAATGTATGGCAGTAGAAAAAGACGTGAAAGGCATTAACTGGTAGCCAGAGTGAAGCTCCTAGGTGCTGAGAATAAGAACTGGGCTCCAGGACGGCTCTCTCCACTTCCCTCCTTGCCACTGCACGAGGGAGGAAGTTGTCTCAAGTCCTCTCAACTTGTTGTTGCTAATCTAACTTTGTTTACTTGAGTCCTTTTCCTTTACGTGCACACATGAAAGCAAGCAGCAAGAGTGTTTGTTACTTTAGGAAATACTCATCACACTTCGTTTTGTTATTATTATTATTTGTGTGAACATGCGTGTGCATGTATGTGTGTATGTATGTGTGTGTGTGTATGCACATCCTATGGGGGAAATGAAGAAATGATCTCACATTCCAGGAAATTCTTTCCAGGAAACTTTAGGAAATAAAGCAGGTTACAGAGATTTTATCCTAAATAGTGAGTAGAAATGTTTCTATTTTTTTTTCAGTTCATTTTGCTGGAATAAGACATGCTTTAATGCTGATCTTTTTAATTAGAACAAGACTTTTTTGGTTTTGCTACTGACCGGCTCCTAATCAAACCCACCCATGAAAATCGCCTCCTCTATTAAAAAGGCAAGGATTTATTTCTGTCTCAACATTAAGTTCCTCAGACATGCTTAGGAATTGCTCTTCATTTGCTCATGTCATGGGGTATTAGCTCCTCAGAGGGACTGCTATATACTTGTTCTAGAAGTGTTCAGTGGTTAGATAGTCCTCAAAGAAGCTTCACATTTGGGGTTCTAACAAACAACCTTATTTGGATTTCAGTTCTCATTATTCATATGGGCTTTTTCTAAACTCACTCATGCTCAGAAGCTTCTTTTTCTCTTGAAAATGTATAAAAGTCAGGCAGTTCATAGGTTCCCAAATACAGCTTCTTTATGTAATTTCTTCTTGAAGCATTCTTCTCAACAACACATGCTTATTACTCTTCATTTTATTTGTCATAGTCTTTAGCTACTTTTTTTTTTTTTTTTTTTTTTTTTTCCCTAGATAAGAAACTAAGACCTTTGTAGAAAGGTACTCAGCAGTGAGCTTTGAAGCTGTGGAAGAAACCAAGGATCCTGATTCTGCCTTTGGAGTTCATTGTAGCAGACCACACTGCCTCCTATTTGAGAAAAGGAGCTAATACAGTAGAACTTTTCTAACCTTCCAGTCTTATTCCTCTGGCTTGGGTGGCTAGTTTCTCTCATTTTCCTCTTTTCCACTGATACTGGCTGTTAATTTTGACAGGTTTTTTTTTTTTTTTTTTTTTTTTCTGTTATCTGAGGTTTTTTTGCAACTTTCTTTCTTTACAGCTCAAGGAAAAGAAAAGCAGCAGGGAAGAAATGGAGTTTTGTGTTTAACAGTCTCTGGGCCCTTGCTGAGAGTTAAAAAAAATAGACAAGCTGCCGCATGTCTGTGGTATAGATAGTGAGTGGAGTGCACATAATAATCCTGCTGCTGCCCTGTAAAGCACTGGTTATTCTTGTGCAAAGTACTAGACGATCAGGTGGCTCCATGTGTGCCAATGCTGAGACCATGAGGAGATCTGGAAGATCATACATACTAGCTCTGCAAAAGCTGCCCCTTCTGGAAAAAAGCTAAAAATACTAAAAAGCATGGTACCACATCCTGTCAAAATGAGCAAGGTCACAGAGTCCATCGTGACAGATGTTGCAATTGCATCTGTCTTTATAGGCTTTGCAGTCTTTCAGGCATTCTATTTTCAGAAGAAAGACTGAGAAGGATTTCTCCACTCAAATAAACAAACAATATTTGTGAGAAGCCCAATACTCATAAAATATACAAATTTCATAAATCCATATTAAATCTATATAAATCCACAAATCTATATAAATCCGTAAAATATATGTTAGTAACAAATATGTGTAATATTTGTTCTGATACAGCATTATCCACATGAAAACAAACAAACAAACAAAAAACCTATTTCAAGTTTTCACCATGCTACTGTGGCTACACTGGTACAGTGTTGAAAGTGTTGAATTAGGATTAATTGTTATTATTCCTGCTAAAAGTGCCTTGAAAACATCTTTTAGAGTTCAGAAATATATGTCTCCATGATCACCTTCCACAGCATATTACCAGGATATTCAGCTTTGGATATTGCAATAATCTCCCGTTTCACAAGGTGACCAAAAGTTTCACACTCATTTGCATCGCAAATAGAAATAACCTTTTCAGTTTGAGCAAATGCCTTCATACACACACAAGTCCTCTGCAGCAGAAGCTGGGTTCAATGGGAAAGAATGAAGGCGGCAGACTTCAGATATGGGGAAGTCTGTTCTTAATTAAGGACTAAGAGATGAGTGGAAAGATCACACTTAGATGAGAAACCTCCACCCTGCGTGGAACACGGACCCTTTTCACACCTCACAGCTGAAGATTTTGGAGCCTTGAGCAATTTGGCGCCAATGTTGCCATCACTGATGTTTTGTCTTGTGAAGCAACCATTCAGCGTGGCAGTGTCTGACATCCACTGCTGGGTGGAGCCTCGGAGGTGACTTTCACAAGATTTCTTTCCATTTTCTCATGAATCCTCAGTTGAATCAATGAAATTTCAGAGTAGCACTGCTTTTCTACACATACTCACAAAAAGCAGCTCTAAATTACAGTGGATTATTTAGAATTTACAGCCTGTGACACAGATAACACTGTTAATACAGAATCAGTCCATTGTTTTCTTTCTATTTGCTACCCAAACATAAATACAGCAATCTATAGAGAAACTTTTTCCTCAGAGATGAAATATGTTAGCAGGATGATTCCTCAGGAAAGCCCTAGTAGATGAGTTTCATTTGATATACTCTGCAGTCCCATGACCCTTAAAAAATCATCATTGATACCCGTGAGGTTATGCTCTTCATGAGCTGCTTCCAGTTAAAGACGTTTGTGATTTATGGAGCTCTTAAGACACAGAGCACGTCTTCACTTGCTTGAAATTTGTTTGCAAAATCCTCTTCCCAGTACTCCCATACACAACACTATCCTTGGCCTGTGCAATCTGAGAGAGGAGTCAGTAAAACATGAATTAAACCAAGATGAGTATGCTCATGCATCACAGGTTTTGTTGGGTGCCTTTCAAGGCATCTGTGCAGTCACCCACGTCCCTGGGTGGCACGTACATCTTGGCACGTTTTCACTGATATCCTTCCTCACACATTTGCCTTTAAAGCCAGACTTGTGAATAATGCGTGGCCTGGCTTAACGTCTTACTGAGGTAAAGCTTCTCCGAGTGCCCTAGGAACAATAATGTGGTATTTCTTGATTACCTAAGCACATAAATGTGCAGACTAATTCTTTAATTTTTTTTTTTTTTTTTAAGAGTAGCCTGCTGGTTTTTGCTTGTTTAAGGAGTTTATATCATCTAGAAATATAAAATATCTTTGAAGCTGTTGGCTGCAGTGTCTTCATGTGCTGTGAGCTGAAGCTACAGAGCTGGGGGCCACCGGAAGCTCTGGTGGCCCCACACAGCTGCCTTTTGTCCATTCTACAGAACAGAGCTTCCCCTCTGAATTTCAAAGGTCCATTGCTTGTTGAAAGCAAAGTTAAGTGTCTTCCCTTAAGGCCCGCAGCTGCCTTTGTTCGGGCTGCACAGCACGTAGTGAAGAATATTGTCAGATAATAGCAATAATAACAGCAGTAATAGTAGTACTAGTAATAGCAATAATAGTCATAAAAATAGAAAGTAATAAGAGCAATGGTAATAATAAAAATAAAAACAAGTAGGATAATCAAAAGATTCTCTTAGTGAGCATATTTGCTGTTCCTTGTCAAAACTGGTCTCTCCTATTCATTGTGTATTGAAAAAACATGTTCACCAGGGAAAAAGGATGCTTGCTCAGCACAAGGCACATTCTGCTCTTACTGATCTACCCACAAAGTAAATAAATGCTGCTTTAAAAGAGACCCTTCTGGAAACACATCAAGGCTGAATCACCTCAGATGAAAGTTCGGAGTTCTTAGTGAGAAACACCATCAGATCAGAGTCCAGCGTACAGCACTAGGTCTAGTAAATACGCACCATTCTCTCATAACGTTTTGCACTGTTGCAGAGCTATCTGACTAGATACTCAGACTGCAGAAATGCTGCATAAATATTAAAATAAAATGAGTTAGGCCATATGAACTTGTTTTACAGATAGAGGAAGGTAGAGGATAAATGGAAAATGTCAGCAACTCGCCTGAGTCACAGACAGCTGATGGTAAAATCTGAATTAGGATCCAATTTTTTTTAACTCCTCCTCGTACCCTTTAAGCACAATATTATTCTGCCCAGTTCTCTGGTTTCTTTTTGAAATATCATCTGATAGTGAAAATAGCTAAATAGAAGTTTCTTTTTAATATTTGTGGGACTCACAGAGATGAAAAATACAGAGTGTTTAGAGCTTGGGGTGATTGTTTGTTTTCTGTTCTTAGGTTTTAAAATGATTTATTCCAACTTTATAACTGATTCTAATCAGTATCACCTCAAGGACATCTACTGCTTTTATAAAACTGCATTGTATGCTCAGGACAGTAGAAAACCATTCAAATCAAGAATGAAGTATGAGTTCACAGATACTTATGATTTGGCTCCACCTTCTGTACACAGTGAAAATAAACATGAATTATATTCTACCTTGAATGTCAATGAAGCTTTTTGTTTATTTTATTTTTCATTTGCCTTTCAAAACCCTTCATATTCTCATGGTGTTTTGTGAGGTTTTATTACTCAGATTGGTGTTTATATTTTCTGGTCATTTGGTTTCAAACGATGGGTGTTTTTAAAAGATGGTTGGCTATTTCAGGTTGCCAAAGTTAACAGAGATATTTAAACTGCTGAAGGCAATATAGTCTCTGACAAAACAGTCTTTTATATTACTGTGAGGGGATTGCAATAGTTAAATGTGTTTACTTTGAAACAAAGAAAAATACAGAATATGCATTGACATGTTCTGCTATTTAGTCTAGTGACTAATCTCACTGGATTCAACAAGTCTGCACACATTAACTAGAATCAAGCAGTGTGAATAAGGGCCACACAGTGAAATTCCAAAAGGAAACCTATATAAAAGAAAGAATAAAAGTGAGTGGGTCATTCCCCAAAAATTCCTACCTATCTGGAGATACATTTTCCCCTTTACTGATAAAAAAACATTTTCACTATACTTATAAAGAAAACTCAGTTGTGCAATACTCATTTGTGCTTCTGATATTTAGAAAAGGAGAATGGTTTTGACATAAATTCTATTACTTTTAATCCATGCTTTAGAAAAGCCAATTGATTTTATATAGTAATCTTTTGAAGTCGATTAGAGATGGATGAGTTTTTCCCATCTGGTTGAACTGTACAGCAAAACATTTGCCTACATGCGAATAGCATGTGGAAATAACAGAGAGATAGGGAAATGCCCTCCTTCTAAGAAATTGTGACTATCTCCATCCTGCCCTCAGAATTTCCTCAAGTTTGGTTTTATTTGAAGTTTTAATCTTCCATTTCATATTGTTCCAGGGTTTTTCACCCAGCATTTGATTTAATTTGTTAATGACTGGCATAATGGTTTATTCAGAGTCATATTTTTTTTTTTTATTGGGCAACATCATTGGTTACAATGAAGAAAATAGAAGTGCATTGATACTTAAATAAACAGTGAAATAAATATTGAATAAAAAGTATTTTTTATCCATAAGATCACTTATGATGATCTACAAATGACTTAGAATATGGAAATGAGTGCCCTTCTCTATCACTTTCTAAACAGAGAATGGAGAACTAGAACCAATTATCAATAGACTCTCATTCGTTATTCCATTCATTTGAAGAATATTTGTTAATCTAATTGTCCATTTAATTTTATTTTTTTATTAATCTCAAGATTGTAGGCAGCCTTTTTTTCCAGAGATGATGTAATTTTTGGATTGATTGATTCACATTTAACAATGTGAGCGTATTCACTCCCCTGAAGATGGTACATGCTGGTCATTTTAATTTCTTTCTACACAGCTGCTGTGGAAACAAAAAGGTTTGGATATACCCTCACTTGAAGGTTTTTTTCAGGCTGCAAACAAGAGAAATTTAACGTAACATGAGAGAATGGAGCCAAAATATTTTGAAAAAAAAAATGGATAGATGGAGGCAGGGTGCTTGGGATGTTCCTGGCTGGAAGGCAGAAGGACACTTGGAAATTTTTTGGTCAGTATCATAAGAGTATTTGAGGATATGAAAATTTCAAGGCTTCTCTCTCATCTTTTTCAGGCCACTTTGTCTTCATCTTTTTGTACAGCCGCATATTTATTGGCCAGAATCAGGTGAGAAGTGTAACTGTTCCTTTCTTTTTATGCATCCATATAAAACGTTGTAGACATGAAAGTGATGTCTACATGAAAGTAATGTCTAAAAGAACTGAACATGAAAAAATTTAACATAAAAGCTCATAAAAAACATTAATAGAGTTGACAGTTGATAAAAAGAACCAACTTGTTGAAAATACTATTAATTAAAGGGTTCCCAGAAGAATCTCAGAAGGTTGGGAAAACAACTGGAAAATTAATCTACTGGAATTAGCAGTCACTGTTAATTCCCCAGAAAATAATCTTCCAATATAATCCATAAGTCTTTTTCCCATGCAGTATCAACTTCAGTAGGCTAATTTGAATTAAAATGTATACACCTGGGCTTATTTGATTTCTCAGAAACCTTAAAGCTAATTGAGCTTAAAAAAAAAGAAAAAAAAGAAAAAATAGTCATGTTATACAGTGTATCAGTAATTTAATAGTATGAGCAAAGCAGATATAAAGAATAAAATTATCTCCGACTCCACAGTTCAGCCCAGGAACTGCTTATTAACTGCTTAGCAGTCATGAACAGTATATAAGAGAGAGTATCACATAAGAGATAACAATGTCTTTCATCTATTAAGGTACAATAGAAGCTATGTTATATCAAAAACATTCTAAGCTCTAAGTATCATAAGAGTATTTGAAAGAAAATCAATAAAGTAAGAAAAAGAGATGTAAATTATTGATCATTAGACTAAGGATTAATTTTTTATATGCAAATCTTTTGAAAAAGAAAAATAGTAACTTTGAAACTTTATAAAGCTGCATTCAAAAGTAATATCTTTCAATCCTAAATTCAAAACTAATACTAGTATATTATCCATAAGGGTAGTTTGTGTAAACTTCATTATAACAAACACAATTCAGGTAAAAATTATTTCAGACTATTTTGCATCTAAAGCATATATTTAGAGGCAAGGAATGTAAGACTTCCGTGCTCATTATAGTCAACCAAGGTCTTATCTTGCAAATTAATTGTATATATAGTGTGCAAATTAATCCATATAAAACTTAAGCAAAAATCATTAGGCAAAGCTGATGAGATGTTAACTACTATTTATCATAATATCTGTATATGAATAAGTGATTTTTAAGCATGATGTAAGCCTTATGGTACAGATGTAATACAGAATTTGGGTCCTAGTACAGGTCACATGCACAGGGCAAGCACGTGAGTCCTAATTTTTGGTCCAGTGACTACCTCAGTGACTACCATTCTCTGAAAAAAATACATATTCGCTTTATTTTTACACATTGCTCACGACTTGCAGGCCCAGGTTGTGCTGCTCTGAGCTTACCTCCTCGCCTCTTTCTGGTCACAGAGTAGAAACACCTACAAAATGGAAATGCTGCCACTGCCACTAACGAGGCTTGATTTTGTGGCACGTCCTGGCTACAAACCGAGCACACACAGACTGGACGGGCTTCCCTCCTAACAAGCTTCTTCACCCTAGGAGCCTCTTGGGGCTCCACTGCTGCCATCACTGATGTTTTTGCTAATTATTTAGTCGTCAGAACATATGCCCCCACCACAGTAAACGTGCTTGCAAGCCCTGCCATGGCTGCAAGCATCAAATCTGTGTCTTTAGCTTTCTAGCCCACTGATTTAATTAGCAGGATGAAGGAGAGCCGAAAGAGAGAAGCATGCACCTCTCATCCCCGCAGAGGAAGCTGCATGATTTAGCAGAAAGAACTGAAAAGTTCATGAACCTGAGAAGCAATTCGGAGGAAAATGGATGTGGGAATATTTGCAGAATGTTAACAGGCTGCTGCTTGAACCAAAGCTTGAGCCCTACTGCTGTGAAGTTAAATCTCACCCTGATTTTGTTTGGCCAGGCCCCGAAACTCTAGGAGGAGAATGTCCTCTCTCCCAGGGGACCCTGAGCTCCTCGCTTCAATAAAGAGAACGATAAGCCAGAGAAGGTCTGTCTAATGACTGAGATAGTATTGTACTACCACCACTAGCAGACGAATAGCATATACAGAAATAATCCCTATGGTAGAAACAAGATATCCAAAGTCTTTTTACCAGCTAAGCATTCAAACCACTAAGGTAGAAACTGAGGTTTTCACCTTGCAAGCCTCCTTTTTTCACCATTTTTACTAAGTCTGAAATTCAATGCAGAATATCACAGTTTCAAGGAGTTTCAAGAAGAAAATACTACTTAGATATGTATTATTTTGTGATACTTCATATTGTAACCAATTGTCAATAAAATTTTATGACCATGGAAAATATTGATATTTTTCTTTTTTTTTTTTTAGATTTTGGAACACATTAAAATAAAGAGAGGTGTGAAAGAGCAAGTGTTTTCTCTTGCCTTCTTCACAAAAGCTTTGAGGGATAAAAGTTGACTGTTCAMCTCTCTGTTCATACAGAACAGCATACATGTTTTTCAAACCATATGATATTGTAAGCAAGGACTGCCTTTCTTCAAATACTGGATTATCATAAATTCATTATCTCCATTCAGTGAATAAAAAACCCAATAACTATGTAAATAATAGATAYATAAAAACTTTATATAAGTGAAATAAATAAGAAAGAACTAATCAAATGTGAGGAAATATGCATCATAGATGCAATGCATTATAAAATCTTCCATTTCAATGTCTGTCTGTTTCAACACACAATATAAAAATCCAGAGGCTTTCATAGCACATTCTGTGATAAAGTGTGTTTACATTTTTTGGCAACATAGAATCCAAAACACTGCTAAATTAGATGTTTCTAAAGTCTTTTTTAAGTAATTTTAGAAAGGGTATATATTGACAGMAAGAAGTTTAGAGACAGGATGTTTATCTTTGACAGCTTCAGGTGGGCACAGAACAAGTTGATACAATCCACATAATTCCAAGAATGSCTTTGCCATCCGTTGCATACTAGTTTTTGGATATTGTGAGTGCTTCCAACATTTTTAATCATTGTTTATATCCCTCTAGGTAAATTCCTGTTTTTAAAGCTAGAAAATAGCTCCAGCCATGAAGCCAGTTAAGCTGATAAGTATACAAGAAAACTGCCAGAAATATTTACTGATAAGAAAATATCAGATATAAGAAAATCACTTATTCAGTCAAATAATGTAGAGAATGAAGGCTACTCTTAGGGACTGTAAAGTGAAAACAAGCAATAACAATTGCAAATACAATGGTAAAACAAAAGTAAAATCTCTTCGGATTATTTCATTAAGCTCCTACACAAGCCATAGATAATTTTATGAATTTATGTTCCAGGAAGARTTGTAGATACTGATGCATCTGCAGTTTTTTTGTTCTTTGATTTCCAATCCATATACGCAGATCTTTGTTACATATTCAACTTTTGTTCCATGCTCTCAATACCATTTGATTTCAGTAGGAATTCCAAATCAGGAACAAGTAGGGTCTCTACCAGCATTTGAAGTGGAAATGAAGACTTCTCAGTGTGAAATTGTGAAAGTCCTTGATATGCAATCTGTTTGACCTGCAGACTCTGTCTGGAAAGTGCTGGCATATGTGCTGGAAGCTCCAGTACTATACAGYGTCATAAAACAGCTCACCTCTTCCCTGGGTTGGGTGTGTGCTATAACAAGTCACCAGGAGTTTAACAAAAAAAAAGGTATTTTATTCTGATTGTAGATAAATGTACATTTAATGATGGGTAGGAAATTAAGAAATAAGTATATATTGTATCTAATTACCCTGAATTTCCATGAAATCTAGGAAAAAATATTTAAGACTATGCACTGAAAAAAATGTAGGAAGCCTTGTTTAGGCTGCCCTGCAAAATCCCCAAAGCAGGACTAGTAGTCAAAAAGCATATTGCTTCTTTTATTCAACAAATTGTCCTGGGAAGGTTTATTCTCACACAATGGAGACTGTATTCCAGTCTTTTAAATTTAGGGAAGAAAACAAAAGCAACTGAAAAATGAACAATAAMCACATCATCATTGCCTGTCTCATTCCTGAAGATACTAAGAACAACCAGACAAGCAGGATAATGATGAGCTTTGCCGATCAGATCTGTGAAAAGATCCTAACACTGCACGATAATCAATGTGAGCATGATGATCGTGGCAAAAATAACCTGTTTGAATTCTTGTTTTAATTTAGGAAGATTGTTTGCTTGCACACAGCCCACATATATGCAGGCATCTGGCAGCTCTAAGCTCTTTAGTCTCGCATGCTTGCAAGTATTCCTAGAAGGAAGTAATAAAGGGACTGCTAAGAAAACTAGATGATAAGGCATCTGCTGACTTTGAGCTTTCAGGCTATTACAGTGTTACTTAAATACCTAAAATAGAATGCAACATCAGCAATGTTGTGTATCCTTAAGGAAAAAAAAAAAGAAAGAAATTCTCAAAAAACTCTCCTAATTCTATGATGTGTTTATGCTTAAATATAACCTTTCCTTATGTCACTGTTAATTAGCACAAGTTGGCATTTATATGCAGCTCTGCAAATAGAGGATGCAGATAGATATTAGTCATGATTGTCAGATTGTATCTAGGGGAAAAAAAAAAAGTGCTGCTAGGAAAAAAAAATATAGCTTGATTCACTGGCTAACGTTCTGATCCTAAGCAGGATTTGGAGTATTAGAGACTAGAAAAAATGTCAACTGCAGACAGAGCAAATTAATCTACAAGATACTGAAGGATGGCATACATGAGCCTCTGTATTGTCCTTTTTCAGATTTGAACAACATCTGCATATAACAGAAGCTCTGTACTTGGAAAAGAGATAAATTTGTAAATTAAGTCACCAATAAAATGTTGAAAAGTTAGATTTTTTATATATTAACGCTGCCTTTATTACTCAGAGTCTGTTAAGGATTATCTGCACAATGTGATTTGATTCAAGAATACAGCTTAAAAAGATAAAAGTTTGATAAAATACACAAGATTCACAAAACTGGCAGTCTTGGAAGGGCCCTAGATGTTAAAATTTCACGCTAGGTCCCGCTAGGGGGAGATGTTAGATTAAAGAGCCCTGTTGTGGTCCAGGATGTGCTGGTATGAATCCAGTACCTCTGCTGTAAATATRCTTCCTCGGCTGGAGGTTAAGACAGCTGCACTTGGCGTTCAGGGGACTGATTTAGTGGGGGTGAAGGAAAACTGTGWGTCACAGAAGGCTGCGGACCAGTGTTAGCAGTGCTGGAGGTCCTGCACCCATCATGGCAGTAATAGAGAAACCACCGAAATATAACCTCATCAGCAGCAGAAAGGCACCAGTAGATCTCCACTGGTGCTCAGCTTCATTGACTCCTTATTTTTCTACCTTATTCAGCCTATGCCCATGTATGCACACATATATACTTCTTATAATGAATATTTAAAACAAAATATATTCTTGTGGATTTACCAACAAAAGTGAAGAAAGTTATCTAATGCGACCTTTAACTGTGCTCAAGAATTACACTCCAATATTAATGGTTTTAGTTCTTCTGGCAATTCTTCTCTTATTTCAGGAGCTAAATCTGCCAAATTGAAACTATTGAATTTTCAAGGGTTCCCATCTGAAACAGTAATGAGTTTGAAACAGTAATGGTCTCAAAATAATTTTTCAAGCTTTTCTTTTCTTTTCAACATGGTCTATAACATATATTTGTCATAAGATTCTCAAGCTTTGACAACTAGACAACAATTTAGGCCCAATTTTCATCTCTCAGTGAAAGTAAAGATAAATTTCAGGAATATTCACTTAAAATAAATTACATTGGGACATCTGCAAAATCAATCAACTTTCATCAAGAATGAGTGTATATCATAAAGCCAATCTTTATTTTGTATTTCTTAGCAAGCAGAATTACTGCAAGATATATGTAAAGTATAAAGTACATAATATAGTGGTTTGGCTTGCATCCAAAATTTTTCAAGGTCTATTAGTACAAATAATGATTTGTCATTAATTTTCCTCCAGATTCCTTACTGTCACTCATACTCCTCATTAAGCAGTCTTGTGTAGACATGTAGACATTTTTCACTAAGCATGCCAATAAGTTATATACAAATGACCCTGTATTTGATAACTTATARTTGATTTGATCAACTCCTCCTAACAAGGAGTTCTAGAAGTTCTTCTAACTTTAACAAGAAATTCAATTTGAGAAAATGTGTGTCAATCCTAAATATTTCCTTCTGGAGACTGTGTTCATCTACTGCAAAAGCAACCTTACTGTGTAAGGTAAATGAATCGTAGATGTTATTTGGAATAACTGGTAAATGCAAGTAGCAGAAATGCAACCCCTTTCTCATAACTATATACAGTATAATTAAATCACAAGCATCTGTCCAGTTCCACTATAGATAGAAATTAATGTTAAGGGAAATAAATCAGGAAATATCAGGAGCATTATCACAATATCAATTGTAAGTTGCTATAGCAGTCATGCAATGTTGACTACAATATTCAGGGTAAATAGAATATTTAATAAATTTAGACTTATTCCATCTTTATAAGTTATTTACAAGTGGTTTGCAAGAGTTTGATAATTATAAATGTACTCATTCATAATTATCCACTGWAATGTATATGGTAAGGTATTTTAACTTCAGGAATGCTTCAGGAATCATTATTCATTAATTATTCCAATTATTCCAATTCATTTCAAATACAAGCTATCCGTAGCCTGTAGTTTGTGCTGAAGGAATGAAAATGTTATTTTCTCCTTGATTGATTTCATTTTAAACCCACACTTTCAGGACTTTTCAAGAGATAATGTGAACTCCTCTGAGCCACCTCTAACAAAAAGACATGTACAATAACACATCCACTTGATTCTAATATTTGTCTTTCAGCAGGTATCCTTCCACAGAAGGTTTATGCTGAACAACTGTCCTTAGAGATCTGTAGAATACGGCAGATATGCTTTAGCCAGATCTGAGTTATTTGGCTCAGCGCAAAGGATGAAAATCCTCCCCCCGCCCCCAAAATAGCATAACAAGTTGCAGTGCTTATGAAGTCAARATAATCTAGTGATCTCTCATGGCCATAAGCTTTATGACTCCACTGATYATATTGAAGAAGAGATTTTAATTAAAAAACACATTTTCACAGAATTTGTCCTGCGGAAGTTATCTGTGTCTATGACAAATCTTCTAATGCAAGCTGCATCTGAATTACACACAGACAAACCTAGGCAATTTACGGTCTGAAACAGTAATATACAGATTGAAAACGGTGGGTACAGATTAAGTTTTTAGAGTATTTTCCTGCTTGTTTGATTACTCGGTTTTCTGCAGGCAAAGAGAGGCAGTACAAGAATTAAAAGCAGAAGGCAAACTACTAAATATACTCTGGCATGAAGGAAAATCTTTTGCAAGTAAAAGAGAATTCAAACTAAAAATTCATCTTGAGGGAACCAAGTTGTTCTCTGCCTCATGAGTCTTTGTGTGGTGTGAGTTATTTATGACTAAACTGGACAAAGCCATTGAAATGCAGCAATTCTTAAATGGCAAAGCCATAAATGAGGCCAYCCAATAAATGCTTTTTACAGTTCTAAATCTTCTAAGTTTGTAGTTCAACAATTGAAGTCCACTTCCTCATTATAATTGGGAAAGCTGAAATATAGCCATAAGAAAACTGGAGAAGACTGTTTCTTGCAGTCTCCTTGAAGGATGTGAAGATTAATCTCCGTGAAGGGAAGTGTAAAGAGATATTTCCTAAGTCATGGATGATTTTTAGACATCAAGACAAAAAAGATGAAACAATCCAAAAAAGAAACATGCTATATAAAGATGAAAATCCTTTGCTGAAAGCCATTCTCTGCATGATGGATAGGTACAAATTACTCAAAGCACACCTTTTCATAGAAATTTCTAGTAAATTCTTATATTTCAGAAAGCATGTCATGGTATTTCAGAATTTCCAGTAGTTCAAAAGCTCCATAAACACACAATCATACTTAATAATCGTGCATCCTACAGGCTTGTAAGTGATTTTTACTGAAGATGCTTTAAAAACATCCATAAGCCTGAAAGGATAGTGAGATAAACTACACAGTGAAAACATGGCTCAGTGTAATTATACTTCTCTAATTGTAGTCTGAAATTGTGCTCTTTACAATCAGATCGAGGTTTTTGCCTCATTGTGGTCATCACATTGACTCAGACTTTTCGTTTACTTTTTTTTTTTTTTCTCTTCTTTTATTTCTTCTCTGGTTTGAGCATAAGCAGTAGACCCTACTCAGCATTAAGAACTTGAACTTTACCAGTTTCCTTTAAAGATCTTGGAAGTCACATTGTTTGATGCTGGTCAGCTTTTCTAGATTAACATAATTCCTAAGAATTGGGAGTATCCAAATAGCTTGGACTTTGAATCAARGCTCAGAGTGATTAAGCAGATCGATGTAGGAAGCAGAAATTGTCTTGGCAGTATCARCTTGCTTTGAATGATAATTCCTAAAAGCATCTTATTCAGATGAGATTTACTGAAAGGTTGTAATCAGCAGGAAATGTATCTCCATTAAGAATTTTATACAACATCATGGAGTGCACATATGCAGTTCTAATTATTCATGGTTTGAGTAGATCTCATTCTTGCTCATTTAATTGCCTTTGTTCACAAGTTGGGGGAAATATTCTCCTGTTTCAAGCAGGTTTATATCCTACATAAACTATCTCTGACAATGCATGATATGAAAGTGATTGAAATAAAAGATAAATTCAACTTTTTTCAACATAGATTTTCCATGCAAAAACTAACTTTATCATTTGTATCTGGCACAGGTATTTTTCCATATAGCTTGCAATTAGAATAATTAGTTCCTGGTAACAAGATGCAAACTTTTGCCTGGACTGAAGTAGAATGGGAAATCCCCTCAGGGATAGTTATAGGTAAATAGAGAAGGATATTCAAGTCTATAGAGACTCTAAGTCCCAGTGCCGTTTCCAAAAGCTCTCAGTTCATCAATATTGCAGTTATCTCCTGATCTAATTTCTCCTACAGACTAGCCCTTCCCTTCACAAAAGGTCCCCCAGCTTGTTACTCAAGGCATTGCCGCCAAGGCCAGATTAATGCGGTAACCTCCTGGTATTTGCCAAATGCTGATGAAACGCTATGGAAAGCCAAGAGCTGTTGTCTGAAACTAACCCTGCCTCATGAGCAGGAATATTTCCTGAGACTGCTCAAGTAGGCAGCCAAGTGTCCCATGGCACACAGCGCGCTCAACCGACCAAATGAGAAGTGACATCTCTGTCTGACCCATGGGACAATCAACTGATACTGGATGTAGCCATGAAAAAATACTGTTACTCAAACATACCTGCACCTCTTCTTTCAGCTACGTTCTCTGATGATCAACAGGTGACAGTATTATCTTAATTACAATAGTTTTAATTACAATAGTTTTAATAGTTTTTAATAGTTTTAATTACAATAATTTTAAAACAAAAACCCTTTACTTTCCAAGAGCCATTGTAAGTCAAATTTTCCGAGCAATTTAACTCAATCTCTACCAGATTGTAGTAGCTAATCACCTTAGTCATATTCTTTTCCAGAGCTGTAAAAACAAACAGAGGCATAAGAGTTCCCCTTAGATGATTTGCAAAATAAACAGGCCTGTCAGAGTAACATTAACATTCACTTTCTGTGAATGAATGAACATTTAGTGTTCTTCACTTCACAGTGTAGTTTCCCAATGGGTAAAACTGTCAAATTTACTTTCTACCTTGAATCTGGGCATGGGAAAACAGCTGGCTTACACATGTGCTTCACTTTGGAGTTTAATTACTAATATTTTCACGACTGCCACAGTTTTGAATGTTGCTGAATTATTAAATAATGCTTCAGGGTAATGAGGTAGTTCGCGGTCTGCTTATTTAAAAATATCACATCAATTTTATCAGCATTTTAATAGAAATTCATATGGAAGCCCAAGTAGCCAGCTACTAATCAGAACAATTTCTGTCAAGCTGATGTAGGAATACTGATAGCTAAGTATTTGTAAGAGTGAAGAAAAAAAAAATAAGATTGAAACCATTTTAATAAAGGGCACTTTTTCCCCTTCAGCAAGATTTTAGCTGAAGTTTATTTCTATTATCTATTTGAGTTATTTAATAATCTGCTGGAGTCCAATTAAAAATTTATAATGGATGGACACTATTTTTGGGGAGAATAAGGAATATCAACGTCTATTGCTGTCAAAATTCTATTTAATTAGCACTGAAAATTGCAGTGCCTACTTTTCCAACTAAAAAAACATAAGCAGATAAAATGCAAAATGCTTCAGTATCTGTAAAAATATTCAATAGAATCAGGAAGAAGTGATCTGTGCCTGAGTTCAGCACTCTCCAATTTGCCTACATATGTAAATCACAACGGAAATCATTACTATTATTAAAGAAGCAGATCACAGATGCGGCAATACATTTTTATTTGCTGCAAAGCAATGAAGCTTTCCAATAATGAAAGTGAGTTGAATCTATTACTACTTTGCTCTGAATGGAAAACTGTTATTTTAATGATCAGTGAGCTCAACAGAAGCAGGCTGGTGTGTTTGTGTGAGAAAGAGCAACGGCATGAATCACTAAGGACAAAAACATTAAGGCCCATATGTTCCCAACAGCCACACAAGCTGAAAAATTGTTGAAAGCTGGGCCATGTCAGTCTAATAGTGTCAACGGCCCAAGTTCTCAGGGTGCATGGCTTTAATGTCACAGTTAAATTGCTGCATAAGCTGTCATCTTGATAATAGCTATGCAGCCTTCTCCTAATCCTCAAGAATTTTCATCTTCTAAACAATTTTGGTGAAATTAATAGTAATTTCCTGTCCAGGAACACCTACTGAGTTCAGTGGGAGAACTTCCAGGGTAAGAAATTGCCCAACTGTGAAAGACTGGCAGAACTCGGGATATAAAGGTTAAAAGTACCAAGTGATAACATATTATTCCTTCTAAAATAAAAATTGCTTTGTCTGTTTCTATAAGTTATCATTTAGAATTCTATTAGTTATCATTGAATTCCTGGACCCCAGGAATTTAAGTAAAAGAAAAGCTGTATCAAGATGGTTTGTTGTCAGAGCAATATGGTCTCATATAGGAATTATCTGCCTCCTACTCTGATCATCCTAAGCAGCATTATCTTTCCCTGTTGAACCTGTCTCTGCTGGGGTGGTAGTCTCAGGTTCACAGCATGAGCATATTGCTCTTACTCACCCTTGATAAAGCTCGGACACCTCTGTGGAAAGAGCAGAAGTCTAAATTTTTAAGCACCAGTCACTCCCTGATTCACAATGACAGCCAAACTTACTTAAGTACAATATAGAACTAAATTAATTTTTATTCTGCTGTTCGAATATTACCAAAGTTTTCCCCTGAAATGTCCTAAAGCTCCGACTCAGATTTGAACTTCAGAGGACTGAACTAACTGCTGTGTTATCACTCTGAAAATCCCACCATTTTGATATGCATTGAACCAAAGCTCTTTCTGTATCTCGGTAAAGAGTTCTTCAAGGTGAGTCGAACTGTGAAGCTTTGAAATATGCTTTTCTATTAGGAATCTGACAAGTATTACATTTCTGCCTTGTGCATTCATTCTTTGCAATATAACTACAGTCAGCTTCTAATAGGCGAAACACCTAAGCCTCTTTTTCCTGTCATCTATGAAGAAGTATTTGCTTTACATCGAAAAGTAGTTGCTTTTTCTGGCATCCCTGGAAAACAAACAAAAAAAGGAGTCTAATTTCAGTGATAACATCACATCAAAATGACAAATGGTTGCTTTACCTGGGACAATTCAAAGTTGCTAAGAATAATAAACTACAATAAAGCTGTAACTTTGAGAAAAACGTTCGCGAAAAAGTTCTTTTTCTGTGCTAAAAAAGCATATTAAAAAAGACAGTGGCAATGCTAAATTGATAACCTATGATCATGAAGTTCATGCATTTTTTTTAACCATAAGTTAAAAAAATCAGATAACCATAAGATAATAACCATAACCGTAAGATTTAATTCCTTTAACTTCTGTGTTCATGCCTCTGATCCCACATTAGAATTAATTTCCACACAAAGTGTCTTAAAAGTGTCTTCCTCAGAGGAATCACTGAAAGTCACTCAAATATTTGAAAAAAACACTGAATACTCAGACATAGGGCTCCTGCTTGAGTTATGCATCCACATGGGTACACTTGTGTCCCAGTGAGTCTGTTAGGGAGAAAGGGCTAGGCAGTTACATACTGAAAATGTTCTAGCAGGAAAACTACATAACATGAAGTCTACTAATCCATGACTGAACATGGACCACACCCCAGTTAATTCACTTAGTGTTTTGGCTCCTGGGTATGTTACTCATAACAGTTGAGATTTCTGGAGATTTCTGAATGTTTATTTTAGCCTGCCTCTTCCATGAGTTACCATCCCGCAAACGGAGGATGACTTCTGAAGGAATTACTTACTAGTGTAAAATAAACAGTAATAAGAAAAAAAAACAACTAACAAATAAAAAAAAATCTAATAATTTGGCCATCCAACCATTTACCTGGCTATTATCAGTCTCTCTCATCTAATCCCCTGTGACTCTGCTTATTCTTTTTTCTTATTAAAAGTTCCAGAATCATCTTAACCAAATTCAATAGTTTTTAAAATATCAGTTCTATACTCTAATTTCATTTAGCAGTTCTCAATAATGTAAATGCTTTTAAACAAGTTAAGTGCTATGCCTTTATAAGGTCTGAGATTTACAGTTCTAAATGCCTTACAATTTGCAGGATATTTAGCAATCATGGCAGGTTAGCAGGGTAAAAGAATATTAACAAGTGCAAGGATGCAAATCAATGAGTTTACAGAGTTAAAAGAAAAAGTAATGAACCTTGATCATTTAGAAAGTAGAGGAAAAATATTTTACTTATAAAGCTCTGTATTGGCAATTTGATATTTTTGAAGAGATGTGCTAAGTGTATACAAAGCATAGGACAAAGCCTGTTAGAGTATAGATACAAAGAATTCTTTATACATGGATCGAGGTATGGAAAAAAAAAAAACAAATCAGAAGAGATTAGAATCTGACCTTTAGAAAAACCTTAAACAGAGGACTTTCTATTCTAAGATAGATCCCTCATTGTTCTGAGAAATATCACTTCCTCTCTCACCTCCCAGATGCTTGCAGAAGGTTGAAAAAAAATAATAAAACTAATTATTAAGGTCTAACAAGGTAAAAAATAGACACCTTAGTCCAAGTAAAGAACTACAATGAAAAAGAAAACTGTCAGAGTCTCTCAAAGTCCTCTAGGGAGTTCAGTATTGCTATTGTTTAGTATGAAAGATGATCGGATATTGAATTGCAGATTAGAGAACTCTACTGGGAGTTAATTTCAGGACAGGAGCAGTGCAACTAGCTAAACAGAATGTAAATCTGATTATCTGTACTCTCCCAAAGGTTGTTGTTTCAGCCACATCAAAAACATAACAAAACCAGCACGGACTAGAAAACCCTCATGAAATATCCCATGGGGGAAAAATCCTTGACAGGCATGAGGACAGCGGATATGACCTTAAGGGCCAGCTTTCAAAGCACTTTCAGCTTTGACTGTAAATTCGGCATGCAGTCTGCAGATACAAACAGGATCTAGGCTTGCAGATAAGATTTTGTAATGTTCTCAGATCACTACCGGGTCAGTGACTTCCTCGCATGCAAGGGGTCTATATAGAGTTTAATGTCCTCTAGTAAGGCTGACATGATGGGCTATTGCATTCTCTAATTTTGTGACAGTATAAGTTTAATCTAGGAACAACTAATAACTAATATACAGAAGAACACACACCTTATATTTAGCAAGACAAGGTTTCCATCAGTCGGTGCGGATGGCAGCAAACCATTACCACTTTAGTTATGGTTTCTAAACCTTCTCGGTGGGATCACAAATTTCAATGCACTAACAGTGAAAAAGTGGCCCTTATAAACATTATTTATTTATAAGGTTAACTTTAATTTCAGTGTGGCCTTATCTTATTTCAGCTTACCTCTTTCTTTGGAGTCTCACCAAACCTCTTCCATTTTTTCTCTTGGTGTTTCATGCTGGTCATTCTGTCTCTCTTTCCTACCTCCTAGTCCATCAAAAAGCATCTGCTCTCAGTCTGCAAGAGGCTGCTGGTTTTACTGTGTTTTCTATCACATCTAAAGCTGTGGCTTTATTTTCAAAAAAAAAAAAAGTTAAACTAGAAGAATGAAATCTTCTTATATAGCTTCCT
The DNA here is from genome assembly GCF_003342845.1 of Nothoprocta perdicaria. Taxonomy (NCBI): domain Eukaryota; kingdom Metazoa; phylum Chordata; class Aves; order Tinamiformes; family Tinamidae; genus Nothoprocta; species Nothoprocta perdicaria. The sequence continues at coordinate 234,207 of NW_020454350.1, read as the reverse complement.
TGGATAGAAATTTCAAGTTTCAATTTGTTTCTATAATGGACAACCACCACAGGATATATTGGTACAGTCAAAGAACAGATGCCATGAAAGGAAGGATGTTAAAAAAGGTGTTGGAGTGATTTAGCCATAAAGCATGTTTTTCTTGTGATGCCACAATACCTCTTCTCATGGCTTATTTCTGTGAGACTTCTCTCTTCTCTTGGAGCTGATGCCAGTATCAGTGACTGCAGATACATAACCTGAGATTTTCAAAAGTGATTGGAGGTGATGTGTGCAAAGGAAATATCCAGCAAGCTGCAGACATACTTCCTAATAAACAGGCCCCACCAAATTTTCCTGAAAAATGTTTAAGCACTCCTAAAATCAGCTATCTTTTTGGAAAACTGTGGCTTTAACATTTTATTGTCTTCATATTACATCACTTTGAAGGAGCAGTTTGCAGCACCTTTCCCCATACTGAGTAGAACACAGTCCCACATAAGCTCTTACTGAACCTCTCAAGTCATATATAATACATCAAAGTGAGAAAGAGAATCACCCTGTCGTTCTTTACATTTAAAAGGCACCTCTACTACTTTGAATAACCTAGATCAGCTGAGGTTTTATTTTGTGCCACTAGTTTCCTCCATGAGCCACAGCAAAATGGGCATGTCAGGAATAATCTCTCCATTTCAACAGAAGTCCAGGCTCTTGTTCCATCCACTATCTTGATTGCCACCACTTCTTAGTCTTTCAGGCCATAGACTGAACTTTATTCACATCAGTCTTATCATTAAAATGTATTGGGACATCAGTGAGTATACATGATTCATTTTTTGTTCTCTCTTTCATCCAAGGACTTGGTCGGGGGCAGCGAGGGCTGTCTGCTCTCAAAGGGATACAACTGYACTGAACAATGCAGGAAGCACGGAATTAATGGAAAATCTTAGCTACAAGTAAMATGCAAAATGAGGTCAGTGTGGAAAAGACAATCAAGAAGCTGTGCTGGAGAAGGTCAAACAGCAATGTAGTGTCTGTATAGTTTTTTTGTTGTTGTTGTTTTTTCCCAAATTAAGAGAGAAAAAATACTTTCTTTCAATTTCTTTTATTATACCTAACACATTTGTAATACTCYGGTGGTTTTTAAAAGCAAACAGAAAGCCTCATCAATTTTTCATACTTCCATTTATATCATTACAACGAAAGTTTTGTTATGAGACAAAAAAGCAGCCATTATAAAGACATAGTAAATGTAGAAAGCTTATCTTGGTATGATACTTTACAGTCAGTGCTTAATATACTCAGTTGCTAGATCCATGAAATCAGAATATGGCACTGGCTTGGCGTCATCACTGGTGGGAGAAGCAGGACCTTTACGGTCAGTTCATGCTTTCAGTCTTTTTCTCTGATCTGGTGGAGATTTCTCTATGCAGCTGCCTTCTTGCTTTCTTCAAYGGACCACATTTTTCTTTTCTTCATACCAGTTGAGCCTCAAACTGAACAGTTCATAGAGAGGTGTTTTATGTTAATGGTGTAAGTATTATCTCTAATACAAGTAATGCACAGACCCATGCCCACGTATGAGCTATATCTTGTGCATCTAATTAGGCACAGCATTACTGAGAGAAAAATCCCTGAGCCCTATTGATTGAGAAATCATGTGGCTGATGCTCAGGGATCAGATTACCTGTGCCTGGACCTTGTCTTCAGAAAGGAAGACATTTAGGATTTAAATTGCATATAGCTTCATTTCTGTAGATAATCTTTTTTTTTTCCCTTTGAACCAAGTTTACCAGCTAAGAGAGTCTCACAATGTCAACTCATTCGAACTGTCACCAGTGCCAAAACAGAGCTCAGCTATCACTGCAGCACTATCATGCCAGCCCCACTAGACTTGATTGCTGTTATCTGCAGCTTTGCACCTGCTCAGGAATGCTGAAAATAAGGTTTTATTATTATCTGGCCCCACTAAAAATAAGATTTCATAGCCTAGGAAAAAGAACTGTAGGAATACAGTTCTCTTAAGAATACAATTCTCTTAAGAATTTCTTTCAAGGTTCTCCACTGTCCTACCAAAGTCTCAATCAAACAGACATTAGCTAAACAGCCACTGTTTATATTTACTGCTTTATCCCAATGATCTGCACAAATTTTGATTTTCGTCATTTCAATTGTTGATTTCGATGTTCTTCATAATTTCCCCACTACTACACACAGCTTATGCACTGCCTGCACAGCCAAATTTTTCAGTTCAGTTTCAACTTTCCAAGCGGTTGCAGACAGTGAGGCAACCTGGCTCTACACTACAACCCTCTCATTGCTCATTGCCTTTCAGACACATCTGTGTCTTGCCGCTTTCATGCTTCCTTGTTCTCCCTCACTTTAGCAGACCACCAGACCACAGGCACAGTGTGCCTGTGATGCAGTTTCTGAAATTTGGCTGTTTTTTGTGCACTTGGCAAAGCTTTACTCATTTCCAGTCTCTGAGCCAACCCTGTTCCCAGTCAATGATAGCTGCGTGCATGCCTTTCAGTGCGGAATTTGGCTTCTTGTCTTCAGCTGGTTTCACAATGAATTTTTCTGACTCAGTGCACATTCTGGGAAATGAATTTATTAATAAGTAATACTGACATTTAGCATTTTTAGTAAATAGGTTTATTTCTATTTCAATTTTATTTTTTATTTTCTCTTAAAAAAAATCAAAGCCTCTTTTCTAAAACTGTTCAGAGCCTACAGTAGATTAAATTTTCAGATGAGGTAACACATATTACTTGCTCTTAATAGATTTCTGTGATATCTGATATCCCTAGTGAGTAGTTAGAGTTATTTACATGGTAAGAAAAGCCTTTCCAATGAAAGAATTAGCATCATTTCTAAACATTTYGATTTCAAAATGCAGCCATTGCCACGGATATACCAGAATAACACTTCAAAGATCACCACCAAAGACTGGATGAGGAAAAAGCAGTTAAGTCCTGTGGTCTGTGACATCTCCTGTGCAGTTCAGGACTAGCCACAGCCCTAGCATTTCATTAGAAATCTCGAAATCAAATCACAGAGTAAGCAGGCGGCCTCCTGCTCTCTCCTCTGAGGGGCTACTCTGCAGCCTCCACAGCTCTCCTGCCTCTTCGCCTCCCTTCCCGAGCTGCTGGCACCTTCTCCTACCCCTTGCCAGCCTGGCCCCTGCGCGGCCCCTTCACTCTGGGATAATAAAGACCCATGTGATCTCTGAGTCGTCTCCAGAGCCTGCTGGCTCTCTGCGAGATACTTTGGTTCTGCATGAGGAAGATACTGAGGTTCTGCATCCTGCAGATGTGCAGGAAGGAGCAGAGCTGCTTATGGGTTTTCTCCTCTATTTTTCTCAACACTCTCCCGCACAGGACAGGGCAGAGGGTCCTGACCTTTCCTGCAGGGCCTGTGGAGACTGTGCTGCTCACAGGCATGGCAGGCACCTGTGTATCTCAGACTTCTGTGGGTCCAGCCTGGCCACGCTGCACTGGGCAGCAGCGGGAGGGACGGGGGAGACACATCCAGGGGCACGAGGAGCAGCGGAGCTGCTCTGATGGAGATGAGCACACGGGGACACTAGGCAGCTGAGGGACACGCTGCTCTGCTCCCATCGCTCGGCTCCGTGCTCAGCAGACCCCAAGGGAAGACTTGTTCTAGCGGTAGTCATTCCCCACGTCACTGCTACCTCCTTTCAGGTAGTTGTAGAGCATGATAAGGTCAACCCTGAGTCTCCTGCAGACTAAATAACCCAGCTCCATCAGCCACTCTTCACAAGCTCTGGGCTCCAGCCCCTGTACCATCTTTGTTGCCCCCACTTTGGATACGCTCCAGCACCTCCATGTCCTTATTGTAGCGTGGGGCCCAAAATGGGACTCAGGYTTCGAGGTGAGGCCTCCCCAGTGCCGAGTACAGGGGAACGATGCCTCCCCTGCTCTGTCTACACTGTTCCTGATACCAGCCAGGACGCGCCGGGCTTCCTGGCCACCTGGGCACACTGCTGGCTGATGTTCGGCTGGCTGTTGACCAGCACCCCCAGAGCCTTTTCTGTCACGCAGCTCTCCAGCCACTCTGCCCCAGACCTATAGCACTGCATGGGGTTGTTGTGACCGAAGTGCAGGACCGGGCCCTCGGCCTTGTTTAATGCCCTACAAGTGGCCTCCACCCATTGATCCAGCCTGTCCAGATCCCCCTCTAGAGCCTTMCTACCCTCAAGCAGATCAGCTCTTCTTCCCAGCTTGATGTCCTCTGCAAGTTTGCTGAAGGGGCACTCGATCCCCTCATCCAGGTCATCCATAAAAATATTAAAGAGGACAGGCCCCAACACTGACCCCTGGGCAACACCAAAAGAGAGGGATAAAGAGCAGATCCTGAGCTGCTAAATTTTACCCCTAGATTTGGAGTCAYGGCCCAAACTAATTCTGCCATAACTTTCTTTTCTGCCTACCCATATAGCTCTATATAATAAAAATGGGGATAGTAATTATCTTTTCTGCCTATAGAGGGGTCTGGAAATAGATAAGAGGAAGCTGGATTTTCTTCTCACTATATATCATATTGCRGAGGAATGGAGGGGTTTTGAGGGTTTCCTGGAGGTAAAAACTTCATCCACTGCTTTATAATATATTTTGGCAACACACATSAATTGCATTAGAATGAAAAAATGTTTCTGCTTTGGTTTCTGAGTCAGCCAAGCTAAGGCTTCATGGTTTCTGAATATCTGGATTGCTATCCTAATTTTTTCCTGTGGTTCATGGGTGAAAGAATGGAAATGGCAATTTCAAACATTTATACCTTAGGAGAACCAAGATAGAATTTAATGGGGGGAAAAAATAAAGAAAGAAAAAGAAAATGAGAGAGACTTCTTTAACCACTCTTTCCTCTCAAAATCCTCATACAAATAATATAAAATGAAAATATCTAAGAGAAAAGGATGAAAGAATTCTAATAAAATATTAAAAAAAAAAACAAGACATATAATCCCCACTTCACTAGATTTCCTCCTAGTGATAAGAGGAGTTGAACCCTAATACTCTAGAGTTAGGAATATTAAGTGTCGATATAGGAAGCAGAAGTGAAATTTTTCATTCTTAAATATGTTTCTGAAGKCTACTTTAACTGTGCCATTACCCAATAGAAATGACAATACAGTTTCTGAGGAACTGAACTCTTTAACTTTTTATTTCAAGACTTCTATTAGACATGAAAATCTGACAGCTTAACATTTGGCTAGCAAGAGAAATTCACTGCTGTACTCATTGAAGAGCAGACTTCATTTGGGTTGGATTCCAACAGAAATAAACATGGAATTCAGAAATGAGCCAACAGGTGAAATTCAATGCTTAGAAAAATTCTATTGAATCAAATTCAATGCTTGRTCTCCAAAGGCACATTTGCCTAACTACCATTGAAACAATGTGGACAAAATTGTAAAAGGTCATGTTATGAAACATTTTATTTCTCATTTTATTTATTATCAGTGTTCCTAGGAACCCTGATAACCTCTGGGGCACCAGGTCATAGAATCATAGAAT
>NW_020454350.1:207304-225903 GCF_003342845.1 Nothoprocta perdicaria | reverse complement strand
TGCTTATTCCCCATGCTTCGTGCATTGGTGTATAAGCATTTCAGGCAGGTAATCGAGGCTGAACTTTTCCCAGGARGCATGAGAGAGGATCCTCTATGATCATGCCCTAGCYGTACTTCCCCRCCACCATAGGCCTGTTGGATATCCATTGGCTTAGGTTTTACAGGATTGATTCCCCAGTCCATATGACACTCCCCCTCCCCCTTCCTGCTTAGTTTAAAGCTCTCCTAATGAGATTGGCCAGGTCAAATCAGCAGAAAATATTTGTTTTAAATGCAGACAAAAAAGGTTTATTTTCTATTCAATTCAAAMCTCTATTCCTTCGTCTTTTTCCATGCAACTTATTCAATATTTTTCAAGAAGATTTCTTTGAATAAAAACACAGACAAAAATTCCTGCATATCCTTTTACTTATAGATAAACCATCTGATTTGATCATTTAGAATGCTTAGCTTTTCAATATCTTCTGGCCTTGAAACAATTTTTATCATCTTCTTTGTATTGTTCAGTGGTGTCTCTTTCTCTCATTAAACTGCTGCAGACCATCCCACAATTTCACCCAAGGAAGGACACCTATAGTCTGAGGAAGACAGTAATGGAGTTTTCTCCACTTTTAAAGTTTTGTATTTATTACAGACCCTTTCTTCGAACACTGGTCCTTATCCAAATACAAAGTTATGATTGAAAACATGTTGAGCAGGGACCTGGACTAACAAATGAACAAATTAATAAMTAATAATAATTAATAATGAGAAATTGCTCTCTAAGACTCCTTGTTCTTGAAGGAATTTCTGAAGTGAACTTCTTAGAAATTAAGAAATGCAAATCTGATCTAAGCTATGTTAAGAATGTTTGCCAGCATTTAGAAATGCACTCTTGCTTAAGAAACATCCAAATGAACAAACTTGTTACTGACACGTAGCACCCTCCAAAAGAAACATCATGTCATTGGCTTCTCCTCATGAGACAAAGGAAAGAKAGGAGGTCATATTAATTCCCAGAGAAATACAAATGGTTTCTTAGTTGTTTTACGATAACAATCACAGTGGTTTTTCATGGTCATTTCTCAACTTCCACTGACACAGGTTTGAGTATGTCTTAAGGCAAGACAATTTTTTGTGTGTATTTAAGACCTACAGGAAACCTCTCCAAGCCTGAAATTGAGAAGTAGATGGGGCATTTTGTTGCCTGAATGTCTGATAATTTTCTTAGGTTCATTTGCTTTCCTGTTCTCCTGGACACATGAATGTCATGAATCTTGGATATCCTGAACCAAATATGATAAATTTTTTGAGGACTTGGATTTGACAKGGAAAGTTTTGTCTTCTCTCCTGGCTTCAATTCACAGCAATCACTGGAGAAACAGCATATCTGAATCACATTATGATTCCTTGACTGTGTCTTCTGGCTATCTAAAATTACAAAATTATCATTGTTGCAGGTGCCTTTTTTTTCTTCTGAAAGATGATACTAGATTTTTTTTTTCTAAATCAAATTATTTCTAACATGTCAGTTGGTGGAGATATAGAAGAAGAAAAAAAAAATACAGTCAAGGAATAATAATGAAACAAGAAAGAGTAAAAGATTATAAATACCAGCCAACAAATCCTCATGTGTGGATCAGTTTGCATGTACTTTATACATTATTCATCTAACATAACTTTAAAGAACAGACCCAGCATATCACACACCCAAGAATTTAAAAACATACAAGACTATGGTTATTAAAAGGAAATAAAAGTCCCAGGAGAATTTTTCTGCTTTARTCTTAAAGCCTGGAAAATAGCAAAATTGTATTTGAAGATGAAAAGTAATTGCCAAACACATTCACATAGGAAAGAGCCTTTTTTTTTTTTTTTTTCCTAAAAATTAAATCAACAGCTCATGAATACCTAGGTGTGCAAAGTTTGGAGATACATGCAAAGAAGAAAATTGGGAGCTCCAAACTTTGCAAAGTTATTTCTACAATAGTTCATTAACCCACAGATAYTTATGGCCATCCCACAGATGTTTACATTATTGCATCAATTTATCGATCAAATATTTAAATTTGAATAGATTTGGAATTACCTTACAGCCTCAAATATTTTAAATATTTCAAATATGTTAATCTGAAAAAGACATGCATAAAAGGTAATGCTGGAAAGAAACTTTACAGAAAGTTGCATAAGGAACATTTAGTACATAAGGCATCTCTGTAAAATTGCTCTTTTTTGGAGGTATAGATATATAAATGTGTTTTGGTCATTATCTTCATTAAAAAATATTTTGTGTGTGAAAACACACAACATTTCTTAATTTACAATCTAAACATAGCAACATTTCTTAATATTACCATTCCTGAAGAGGTAATTGGATTTTAATTTTCTCAACATGACAGGCTGAATCAGAACTCCTAATTGTAGCTCTAGCTACAACTAACTTTAACAGTATACACATGCTGTGGGGATTCTGGTAAGCTTTCACATTGTTTAGGATGTGGTTACTACAGTGTACAGAAAGAAATTCCGATTAATGCAACTAGCTCTGTGGTGTCTGAGATGCTACCCAGACTTCTCTAAAATCACCAGGAGTCTCTCCTCTGAACCCTAAGTAGGTTCTGGCCTTTCCTCACAATCAAATGAAACTCTGGCGAGCACCTAAAATTCAGGGAGGCCCAGAGGGCAAGAGCCAACCTCTCTCTGCCTACTCAGGGAAGAAGAACATTAAGAAAGGAGGACTTGAGGCAGGCCTTGCAAAGAAGCAAAACTACCACTGGGCTTTCTTCCCTGAAGTACATCCAAGGTAGTGACACACGCTGGGCCCTACTCCACATTGGTAGGGCTGAGGGAAGGCAAAGGCATTGCAGGAGGCCAAGCCAAGAAATAGGAAGATGAGATGGGAGAGAATTGCCCAGCAGAGGGGAATAAAACCCGGGGGCAGCACTTCCACAGAGCTCCAATTAGAGCTGCGTAGATTTAAGATTGGCTACTTACCATATGAATCTCTCTCCATTTCCTTTTCACTAGGTACATATTACAAATTCAAGGAAAACTATACAACAGAGATAACAGGGGTAAAAGAAAATATTTTTTCTTAATGATCTTCCACCTCTCCTTTGTTTTGGTGGCAAGAGAAATAAACAGGCCAATTCTAACAAAAGTAATAATGCAATTACAGACATATAAAAACAATATATTGTATAGTAACATATAGTATAATGCTGCAAGTTTCAAGATTGTTAGATATCCATAACTTTCTGAACTACATACAAACAGAAATGTTCTGAAAATATATATGACAAGATAAATGAGGAAAAAAGACCGACACATTCTCATGTTTGATCTTTTTCAGTAGATAATGACATTTAGTTCTTTTTTTCCTCACTTAAGCACTGAAAGCAGCTACCACAGGATGTCAAAAAGAAATATGTTCCTGGCTTTTTGCCCCATCAGCCTCTTTAAAAGCAGCTTGGGACATTATTAAGGGAAAGGAGTTTAAGACTTTTCAGTCGCCTCTCCTTAGAGGCTATTGTTCCCAACACTGCAAGACTTGTGTTTTTATCAGCTGAACAGAGTTCATGGCTTGGCTTTTCTTAAGAAACGTTGTAAGGATAAGTAAGTTTACAAAGGAAAGGCRGAAAAAAAAAAATAAAGGAAAAAGAAAGAAGCACTGCAGGCAAGGTAGCTTTTCAGTACTGATTTAAAAGGACCACGGACAGCAGAGCTCAGCTGTGTTGTACCTGCCTGCATTTCATCAGCTAGAGAAGTTGCAAGCACATTAAACCACTGCTTAATCTCCAAGTTACAGAACCAGAACATCAAGAATAAGAAATTAATGGAAAATTGTGTGCGTGCAGCAGAAGTCTACTKTGAGGAGTCAAAATGATGAAGGATGACAGCCCACTCCCTCTTTCTGACACATACTCAGTGGCATAATCTTCCACAAGGTCCCACCTCAGAATGGCAGGTTTGGGAGCCTCAACACTCACTACCAACCTGAAGTGGAAGAAAAAAATATTTGAAGCATGTCTCTGTTTCTGTCCTTCTGTTAAATTTAGAAAATTTAAATATTGCTCCCTGGCAAGGGCCTAATGCCCAATACAAACAGACAGAAGCTTGCAACTGATTCTGCCATGAAAATTTTGCTTATGACATGACATCAAATGTATTACACAGCTAAAAGCATTGAGCAACCACAAAGCATAAGCATTGTCAGTCAGCTTAGTAAAACTCATTCTTCCCTTTCTGTGGGTTATAGATATTATTATACAGATAAGTTAAATGTCTTCCCAGTTGTTTTTATCTACTTAGCTACCTACTAATGAAAGAAAACACACAGGAACACCTGCCATCTCTCTACCAAGCAAACTTATCCAGCAGGAAGTAAACAGATAAGACAATTTTGTTAGAGCTTAATGAAAACATAAAATATTGCTATATTTATTAATTCTATGCAGCATAATTATATCTGAAGATATATATAGCTTAAAATGGAAGAGAAGGTTTCTGCTTAAGAAGACTTTGCAAATAAAGATGCGTAGTCAGAAAAGATGATCAAATATGACATGAGATAAATAGCCCCTTTTAATATAGGATTACATTGCTGTGTGTAGAGAAGAGTGGCTGCTCTGAGAAAGGTTTTATGAGAACAGATGCAAAAAAAATAGAACATGCCCATCAGATATGTGTTGATGTCCATAACAATAATAAAATGTAGTCACATATAAGAGCATAATACACAGCTAAAGTGATATTGGAGATTCTCCAACTCATGGAGCTAGTATGAATCTACACTACAATTTAACTGAAGGATAATCAAGGGAACTGGCATAACTACAAATAACATATTAATGTTATTAACATTAATTTACAATGTTATTGTAAATAATAAATTGATTTTATTACATCAAGGAATCTGTTAAGACTGTGATTAGCTGCAACTGTGACAAACATTTCTAAGTTTCCTTCTGCAGAAGGAAGCCATATATATCTGAAAATATCCATCTCTACCAGGCTTTGGTATATCCTTAGGGAAAAGTGCTAATGCACTGTAGTTACGCTGTGAAGTTAGAAAGTTCTTAAAAGAATGGTTATTATAAAGTTTTTTTAAAAAAACCTTCCATGTCCTCCACTAACGTGTTACTTGCAAATCAGAATGTATTGACAACTCTATTTATGAGCTACAGTTTGTGCTAATAGTTTGTGCTAATAATTACCTTAAGAGTTAGGCAGGATCTCCCTTCAATTGCACAAAAGCAGCCTAAAATTCGTCTTCTGGGAGGCTGCAAGGCCAGTCACAGGCCAGTTAACTGTGTAACCACTGCCAAGGGGACTGTCCCTCATCAAGGACCTCACTGCATTTGGCCAGTAGTGACTTCAGTGGAAAATTTTGCCTGTCTCCCACTGCCAGCCACTTCTGTAATAATATTTACTCAAATGGGATAAATGGAAACATAGGGCCAAACATTTAAAAGTATAATCAAGCCACTTAAAACCAGCCATAACATTTGGTTTCTATTTAACTTTAAACTATTTTGTAACTTATTGTTGATGAATCAGCCTTTTAAAAATCTTTACATAAATGGTAATTTGGATTAATATGCAAATATTCCCTTTGTAAATGTTGGAATATATTCTTATCACTCATCATTGATGCTTAGTAAAATTTACAAGTAGTCTAAGCATTTACCTGTCAGATTCTTCCTGGATCTTTTGATGCTAAATAGCATCCAAAGTAAGGAAAGTGCTACCTTTTAGCACATCAATAAAATAAACAAGTTTGGGGACTACAAAGGTCCCTCTGCTAACATGCAAGCTGATTTTATTCAGATTATTTACTTAGTATGTGCAATAAGAAGAGATTGGACAATTATTTATACTATAAATGAGCTATTTCAAAGACAGGCATACTACGTCAAAAGCCATTTTCTTCCATTTTGATGTTACTAGCTAACCAAAATTAAAGCTTTTCTCGAGTTGCATGGAAAGCACACTTACAGAATCTGCTAGTATTCTGTAGGAAAAAAAATCACACTTTACCTATTTTACTTTAAGCAAAAGACTGGAACAAAGGGAAATTTGTGAATCATGTAAAATGAAAATGAGCAGAAAAGAAATCTCATGTAGCTATGTAAATTTTCTCTACCAGACTAAATATATTTAGGAAAAAAATAAGATGATGAAAAGGTTTGGGGTCATCTATCTGCTTACAAAAAATATTTCTTATTTTCTTCTGTCCTACATAGAATCTTCCATATGCCATATAATATTGTTGAAATAACTGTTTTTTAAAAAAACTATTGAGACTGGTTTCTATCTATTTTCATGCAATTTCCACATTTGCACCAGTGCTGTTGTGCTAAGCGTATCTTCATCTCTGCCTAGTAGCCCTGAAAGATCCAAAGGGTCAGTAAGACTATGGAAAAATAAACTTTCAGTCCGAGTCAATGGAGTGAGATAAAAACTGAGCGTGGCTGTAGCCTCACACATATTAAACAGTGAGTTACAATGAAAAGTCCTTGTGCTCACCTTTAAAGAGGAACAGAGATTCAAACTCTAGTTTGTGTTACTTCAGACTTCCAGGATGTCCTTACACATCCTGAATGGCAGGTAACAGTGAAAACTATGATTTGACAAAAGTGTCTCCAACATCTATACTGCTTTTTGGTGTGGTCTATAATTAAGTATCTCTTTGCCCATATCGAGGATGTCAGTTACAGTCAGCTTCATTTATGGATTGCTCACAGCAAGAATTCACAAGAAACTCCCCGAGRAAAAACATCTGCCTAATACACAGAAAAATGTAAAATCCCTCCAGCAGCACATTTTTACATTATACACAGTATAATGCCCTAGCGTCAGCTCACACTATTTGCTCTTAGCACATCCTGTACAAAAACCTGCAAGCAATGCACTTTAAATGCAAACACAAAGAATAAGCCACAGGGGAATCATGCAGTGCTGTAACGTGCAGGCAAAACACTTAGGATCAAATCAAATCCTGCTTAAAGGGATACTAACAATGTTAAAGCATCAATGACTCAGATGCTTTAAAGAACTAAGACAAAGTTCCATATAATACTAAAAAGGCCGGTAAATATAGCAAGTTTACCTGAGGAGAGGCTTAGCTCATTCCTACAAGCCTCTCCCTTTTTTTTTTTTTTTTTTTTTTCTTTTTTAATCTGTTGTATACTTTGGTTATGCTGAAGCAAATTAGCAACACGGGGAAAGTACTAGGGGAATACAGAAGGTGTACCTTCATTTCACACCCGATTATTAATGAATTTGACCAAGCTGCTCTGGAATAATCAGCACTTGAACAGCTTCGCTGGTTCCCAATGAGCTGCTGCAGTTGCTCTGCTTAAAATTCTGTGGGGGTGGCAATTGCAGCAGGCTGCACAGTGATGACTGCAGAGTGCCTCTGCTGGCCCTTCTTTCATGCAACCCACCCCGTGCTCCCTCTTTTAAGTCCCAAGGATGATTATGTCTCTAACACCAAGGTAGATGGATAGGATTTCTTTCCGAAAGTTGAGTTATACTAGCATAAATCCAGAGGAAAAGTGAATTTAGGTGAAGTAGTTCAATTTGTCTTGTGTTGCTGTTAAATCATGAGTGTCAAGACAAAGCCACCATTACTGACATCAGAAAAATTATCCAGGACAAGTGAATTTGCATAATGTATTATGAACAGAGCTTTGGTGCTCTGATACAAGCAATGTAGTGTTATGAGATGACAGGTTCTGCTAACTTTTTAAATAACACACAARTCATCTTTGACAGACAGGTGATGTAAAAGGCTGATTGAAATTTTCCATCATGCAGCCTCTTTTTCAGATAAAAATTATAAAATACAGCACATCTAAGCATTTTCTTACACATTTGCTCAAGTTTGCTTTTCACTCCTTTCTGTACAMCATGTGGGTGGTAATTTGCTACAACATCTGTCTGATGAGAAGCCTTTCATTTATGCAAAATAAGTGGCAACATGAAAAACAGCACTATGCTCATACGAAGATATATCCTTAGCATCATATCCCTATTATAGTTTCTTCTAAGGAGGAAGGGAAAATCAACAAGGGGAAGCTTCACTTTGCAGGATCACTAGGACATTCCACTAGGAGTAAAGCGATGGGATTGACTCTCTAGTGTTATTGTTATGCATTTTATATTAAATAGTCACTGGATTTAGGAGCAATGACTATAAAAATATTGACATTCTCCCATCACTACTTAGCCTTTCTATGCTACAAAATCAAGTTCCTGTGGCTGTTCACTTAATTTGCACTAAGGCAAATCACACGTGCTCATGCTGGGGCCTGGTGTCTGCTGTGACCAGCAGCATTAAGCAAGAGTGACAGGCACACAAAATACTCAAGGACAATGAGAGCAAGGTCTGCTATCCTTGTAGTAACCACTACAAGCAGTAACCAGTAATCACATTTTAACTTATTGTAAGACCAAAACTCTTCAGAACTAAGCAAGATTTTGCCCCCTTACCGAAATGACCATAGAGGTCGTATAAACCAAATATCTGAGCTGGAAGGTGCAAATACAGCTCACCTGAACAGGCTGTGAAGTGAATACTCAGCTGGACTGCTGAGGCTCTCGTGTTTCTAGATATAGTTCAAGAGATATCTGTAGTGTGACAGAGGAGGAAGGATGAACAGTCTTGACGCCAGCTAGGGAACTATTTTATTCTTAAGAGCACGAATTAGTGAATTAATGAAGTAGTGAATTACAGAATTAAGAATTTAGGCAAGTCTATTGAAAAAGGATTTACCCTTGTTTGCTTTCTACATAATGAGCTCATGAAATAAATTTCATTACATTCATGCAGTATATTGTCCTGTCAATTTGAGATATTCAAACAAATGATCTCTTCAGCTCCAGGCAATTTATATTCTACTGCACAGAATAGCTCTGKGCTGGACAACTTCCTTCCCCTCCCTGTCATGCTCATATTAAAGACTACTGATAGAGATATTCTGCCTGGAGAAGGCGACTTGGAGTTCCTGAAACTGGAGGATACACAACAYGTAGATCTTCTACTGCCAGTGTCATACAGAGCTAAGGTAGAATACCAGGAGCTTTGCCAAGTTTATTCAAGCAATCTTCATTCTCTCCCTCAGGAGAGATTTGCTATCTGCAGCTTGTTTGCTCAGCATTTTGGGGAAAGACAAATGAGCAAATAGCAATGAGCTTAGGGCCTTGGGTCACTGAAACTTCCCATACACTGTCTAAGAAATGCAATTTCATGGTTCCTTTTTTTATTCATATCAGGTCCTATTTTGGAATGAGGTGCATAAAAGGCATTTTTTCTCCTGGTCCAATATTGCAAACAATTACAATCATCTGCAGAGGACAACCCAGCTCAGTAAATGCAGCCTACGTATTTGAATCCCTGTGAGATGGGAATTGCAATGTTCTAGTTAAATCATGCTAATATTATATGTGAGTAAATAAAAGGAAAAAAAAAATGGTTCAGGTCTGCAAAATGAGATTCTTGGCATTCATTACCTTCAAAAACAACTGAGGATGTGTGGCAGCCCTAAACATTGATCTCCAAGCAACCTCTGAGGCAGAGCATTACAAAGAAAAGCTAATTTTAAAAATCAGATGTAAAAGCCATAAAATTCTAGCAGATCTTATTTCCTACTTTATAGCAAGATCTATGTTTGTATAAAATTCTATGGAAATTGCACCTAATTTACTATAGGTTGTTTCTTGAATAAGAAATTGGAAGAAAGGGAATAATAATTTGTCTAAATTTTTATATTATTTTCATCACAGTAGGCAACCTACCTGTAATAAAAAAAATCAGTAACTCTGATTTTGCAATGTAATGTTTATTGTCCTGAGTTATATACAATATAATATACATCAATACCATATGGTGCATAAACAGTAAAATAAAGAGTATGAACCACAATAGCATTACAATTATTTAGTGCTATAAACACTATAAAACATCAAAGAAGCTAGTGAAATTATGCTGAAAACTAAGCAGGAATGCTTTTTAAAGCTTTTCAAGAACTTTGCCAAGAGCTACTCAGCAGTAAGTGCATCTTCCTTAAAACTGRAAGTGGATTTTCCACTGGTGAAAACTGCCATAGATCTATCAGCACGAATCAAGTTAATCAACATACATCAGCTCATAGTTTATATCCACATGGATTCTTCCTTTAAAAGATCTATTTATTTTCTGGTAGTAGTCCAGGAAACTGTGCTGAGCTGAAACTGCATCCTGAAAGGGGATGCACATTGTGAGYACATTTTGTGTTGCTACCATAGCTCTCATCCAAGAATTCCAAAGAGATTAATCAGCCTTCAATCAGGCCATAAATTCACAAATCCCATTTCACAGATGAGATCCTCATTATATGAAAGAACTGAAGATTAGATTCATCCTTATCAAATCAAAATGTGCTTGCATGTCCTTTGAATGTAAAGACAGGTTATGAAGCTCCTGACTCTCACCACTAACTGGCCTTTTCCATTCCAGAATCAAAACTCTCTTTTTCCTCAGTTGGTGCTGATTTGTAACCTGCAAGTCTAGTGCAGTAAAAAAGGACTCACAGGCTTGGAAAAAATGTTATCTTCTGAATCAACAGATTCCCATCTCTTCAAATAAACTTCTGACCAGAGAGAACAGGTAGTTACTCCAAATTRGTTTTGTGCAAATAATTTTCCTAGATGGAGGAGGTTGGTCCTTTAATTCGGCTGAAGAGATGAATTTTATGACATAAAGAAGCAGCAGAGAGAAGACATAGATATTATTTGAAAGCTACCCAATTTTCTTGGTTTATAGATAAAGAATAAAACAAGAAATTTTATGTCACACAGGCCGTAACATTCAGTATCCTGGTTGGAAGGAGAAAAAATCTGTCTACCTGAATGTACATTTGCACTCTTTTGCATCCTACATTACTGGCAGAAAGCACTACTAATCTCTCTCATACCTGCTCTGTAGATAGATTACTTAATTTTTCTGAAATCCACATAGCTTCCATGAAAATTGCTTTTTCTCAGAGTGCTAAAATAAAGTAAAATTTAGCTAATATTTTATTTCCTTGCCAATAACCTTCTGGGACAATGGTTTAGTTTGGGATAATGTATGCATTACAAACTCCGTAATAGTTTCTGAGAAGTACCAAGAAATGAAGGTTTGTTTTATTCCTTGCCAAAATGAGTCTGAACTGATAAAACCATGTCTCTAGACTTCTACTCTTGCTATGAGAGCACTAGAATAAATGTCAATGAAAATATTAAGTACTCTGTTTGTTCCTGGAGATTGTATTATTATTTGTGACAGAGAAATATATTTGCAGACTTACTGAATCAAATGAATCAAATTCATCCTCAACATAATTCCACTAAAATTCAAAAGAATTATACCATATGAGTCTAGCCTGTTACCATGAACAAAAAAAAAAAAAAAAGTAAGTAAAATTGTAACACATTAACTTCTACTTCTCTAAAGAAATAGAATTCATTACATCATGGGATGTTTGTGTTATCATTGAGATTCTGTCACTCATCAGATTTTGTTACCAGTCTTAAAATCAGTTTTCATTAAAGGACCAGATTTTTTAATGCAATGTCCGTGTTTTTCTTCATCCATGTATTTGCATAATCCCAGATATAATCGAAATTTAAAAGAGAAAAAAAAAAAAAAGCAAATGCAGTGCTTTCCTGAATTTAAACAATGTAAAAAAGAAAAAAAAACAATCAATGCTTTTTATTTAAAGCATCACTTTGATGGCTGAAGAGATCACAGCTTGCTATGATGCAAAATACTAGAAATATAAAGCATGCATTCTTCTATGTTCACTACATATAATGTATTTACAAAGGAACATGACATGGCAAACTAAGGTCCAAATTCTGTCCTATTAGACAAACACTTTTAAAATGGTTTAAGAGCATTATATAAATATATGGTGCATTATAAATATATAAATGGTGCTCTGAGAGCAGAGTTTTGTTACTTCTCAATCATTTTAAAGAAATTCCAGAAATGAAGAGAAGCCACCTTGTGTCCGGTTAGATTAATCTGTGTTCCTACAGAAAATCAAAACAAAACAGACCCTTAAAAGCAAAACTATTCATTTACATTAATTTATATTAATAATATAACATAAATGTTAAGTAGCAAATGCCTGAAGTTTGATTCTGCAAACATTTGAATTATRGAATGCACTCTTGTAGAGTGCTCCAGAGAAGAAATTACATTGTTTGATATTGATATTCAGAACTATATTGCAGCAAGTAAAGTTCTAGTATTTTGTGATAGGTAGGATTTCGATAGGAAGAATGGCAAGCAGAGGATAGAGAAGGTGTCACTGCTCTACAGGAAGTCCTTTATACAAGCTTTAGAATACAGCTGGGTTAACAGGCTAATAAAAGAAGTGATAGCAATGACACTTTTTAGGTAAACTGGAGACAGATAGAAATCTGAAGAGGGCTACGGTTGTAGGCGTCTGCAGCAGAACTCTGCATCAGCAGCTGAGAAGAGCTGTTGAACGAGTTCTTAAACTACAGGGTGGCAGGTGCAGGAATTAATGCTCAGCTTTGCAGAAAATCTGATGCAAGTTACTATTGATCAGAGATACTGTAAAAAAAGATGAAGATAAAATCAGGCAATTATAAAAATATTCCACTTCAGGATGATACTGGAAGTACCATACCGAAAGAAAGCATGGACAAAGGATGGGTGACTTGAACCTATGGGAGTCCTTATGTACAGACAGAACAAAAGACCACCAGGTTTGCTGAGTAGGTGTCTTAGGAAGCACAGTGTAATATGAACACACATTTAAAATTGTAGCTTTCCTATTTCAGGTGCCTTTATGTGGGGAAACTCTCACAGAGGAACTTGTATTTCAAAACAGTGGCATTCTTTCTTACCTTTCTTACCTCTTCCATCTTCATCTGAGGAGGAACTTCTTTCCTGTGAGGGTGACAGAGCASTGGMACAGGCTGCCCAGGGAGGTTGTGGAGTCTCCTTCTCTGGAGGTCTTCCAAACCTGCCCAGATGCCGCCCTGTGCCCCGTGCTCTGGGTGTCCCTGCAGGAGCAGGGGAGTTGGACTAGRCTCTAGATGTCCCTTCCAACCATAACCATTCCATGATTCTGTGATCAAGCAGTTCTGAAGTGAAAGATGAAGCCAAGGCAGACACCAGGCTGCAGAGGTGCCACTGCTGCCTCCGTGCATCTCTACTCCAGTTCTGGCTGGGATGCGTAACTCCCAAATCAGGCCACTACTAGCAAAAACAAGGGTAAATGGATTTCTCTGGATAGGAAATGTAATTACTAGTATTTATAATGTGACTATAACTGACCTGCCTTAATAATAAAAGAAATAACAGTAATGCAAAGCATATTGAGTCTAAAGCAAATGGAGAGGTAGAGAAACTTCATTTCAATAAAGAATAAAATATTAATCCAAAATATTTTGTACTTACTTTAGGAATATTCCTTTAGCCGATGATATTTTACCAGTTGTAAGAACAAAAAACGTCGCCCCTCCAGCCAACATATTTTCTTCATATTCTATGTTGCTATTGCTCACAGTGTGTGCACAACTAGTATCTGTGTGATCACATTTTTAGTACGGTATAAGTAATAATAAATAGGTACCTACTTGTATGCAGTTTTTAATTTATTAATTCAAATAAATTAGTATTTTAAAGTCCTATCAGACTGCTCTTCTATACATTTAAACAAACAAATACAATATTCCATCTCAATAGGTTCAAAAATCAACCTACATACAACTGTTGAGTATTGCTGCCACCTTCAGGAAACCATGACAGAAAWGTCCCCAACTAGAAGAGAAATGGCAAACAAATTAAGAGATTTGTCATGACACTTGGTTACTGTGTTTTACTTCAAATAGAGACATTAATGTTTATAATGGCATATAAAGCTAATTTTATTATCCTCGTTTGCCTCTAAAAAAGCAAAATTCCAATGTTGAAAGATTTGCCTTAGACCATTAAGACTCAGTGACACATATGTCTTTGGTTCCTTGAAGTTTCCCCTAGAAAAATTTGTGGATCAGAAAATCATTTTATTTTCATTTGGAAATTTATCTTTTCATTGAAATTTACCTTGTCATACATTCTTTGAGATAATTACATCTCAATTTCTATATTTGAAATGTAGAATTGACATTTAAATCTACATTTCAATGTAGAAATGAACCTATATTTAAATGCAGATATTTTCTGCTGTACTGAACCTCAGTCCCACTAGCTAACTCTACAAGGAAAATGTAGGTTGTTCAAGCCTTGTGTTTTCTCTTCCAGTCATGCACAGGGCATCTACTGCAAACTTCTTCATAAAATATATATGGAAATTAAGAACTAAATTCACCATATTTTTTTTWATCAATAAAATTTCTAATTATATCTAAATAAAATTATATTCCTAAAACATCCTAATTATTACAGATGCTTTACAATGTCATGTGAGAGTCCTATTGATTTCTTGCCAGTTTCCAATCAATTGTTTTCCTTGGAAGTAAGAAATTAGGAATAGTAATATAAGATCTTARTTCTTTATGTATTATTAGCATAATTAAAAGGATAACTCCACATCAAATACTGAAAGTGACTCAGCTTCTACTTTTTGTTTCTTGCCTGTGATCTATCTTGGCTTAGCTCTCACTAGGCAGGTATAAACTCATCTGATATATCTTGAGACTAAAGCCATAATTATAGAAGTTTTCTAACTGAACACATGTAAATTCTATGTACATATTTTAATAAAGATCTTGCACATGCTTTAGCATGGGCCTTATGAGTAGAGATGAAAGTACTAAGGGATCGAACCTGATACTCTGATGTCCATTTAGCCATTGTAGAAATGCATTAGTATTTTCCTGGAGTGCATAGGAAAAAAATCAGGCTCTACAAAATGAAACATTGGAGATTATTTGAAAGGTTTTTCCCATCAGCAGTAAGATTATAAGTCGTTTCCTTTACAATTCATATGAGCAGATTATGATGCAATAAGCAATTWAAACCTACTCAGTGTTCCTCTAAATTTGGGAACCTTAGTAATCAACACCGTAATCAACAGGGCAGAAGTGGAATTACCACAAGCCTATGCATGAAAATAGGTAACAAAGAGGTTCCTATGAGACAGCATTGTGGGGAAAGCTCTCACGCCCTTTCTGGAAAACCAGTGTGTGACAGTGTTTCTCTGAAATGTCCACACAGTAATGCACGCAGCAAAGGGTGCAAGCAGAAGAAATTAGAAATTTGTGCACGGGCATTAAGGGCACAGTCACATTGGGCATATRGAGACATGGTGGGATAGCTCACAAAAAGGTCTTTTCCTCTGCTTTGGAAAAAAAAACACAGCCTCTTTATAAAGGACAGCCTGGGACAGTGAGGAGAGGGTCTGTGAAGAACAGATCATAGGAGGCAGTGGTGATGTCTGGGGATGGATGAGAGATGATGCGTAAGGATTAGCCGGCAGACCASTGTCAGCTACATTCTGTTGGGTATCTGTTACAGACCATCTAATAAGGAAGAAAAGTTCCTGAAGCCTTCCTGTGACTATTGGAAGAAGCCTCACATTCACAGGCTCTGGTTTTCACAAGGAACTTGAGCAACCTGTGGTCCGCTCTGGCATTTGCTGGAGAGATGACACATCAGAGCCCCAGCTATCCAGATTTCTAGAGCACACTGATGGTAACTTCCTAATATAGGAGATCAAATTGCTGACAARGTGAATTGCTCCGCTGGATCTCATGAACAAAGAAGGTCAAGTCAGGGAGCAGCACTGATGGAAGTGACCACAAGATGGCTGAGTTCAGAATCCCATGAGGAGGGCACAAGACAAAAAAACAGGATTATCATCCAGGACTTCATGACAGCAGACTTGTTCAGAAATCTTCTTGTAAAAATGCCATGGGAGACAGCCCTGGAGAGAAGAAGGGTCCAGCATAGCCACCTGACATTGAAGAATCACCTCATCCAAGTTCAAGAATGGCCCATCTCAACAAGTAGGAAATCAAGCAAAGGTGACAGGAAGCCTACATGGATGAAGAAGCAGCTCTGGACAAATCTCAAACATAAAGACAGTGTGAAYAAGAAGTGGAAGGACAAATGTGTGAGAAGGGTTAAATGCAGGGATGTGCTTCAGAAACCCAAAACATCTGGAGTTGAATCTTGTTATACAYATGAAAGGTAAGAGGCTTAGGCTACTACCTGGGCACAAGGAAAGCTAGGAAAATGCAAGTGTGCTGCTAAATGAGACAGAGGACCTGGACAAAGGACACAGAAAAGGCAAATCTAAGGAATGCTCCTCTGCYTCACTCTTTGTTGGTGAGACCAGCCACCAGCAATCCATGGTCCTTGGGACCAGAGAGGATGCAATGAAATCTTACGCTTGCTGGTACTGAGCACTTAAACACACTGGAACTGGTGGGATGATCACAGAAGTGCTGAGGGAGCTGAACAGTGTCACTTTGAAGCCATTCTCAGTTCTCAATGAAAAGTCCTGGTGATTGAGAGAGGTTCCTGAGTACTTGGAAGACACCAAATGTGAACCTTATGTTCAAAAGGGGCAAGAATGAGGATCCATTCCTATTCCTCTGATTTTCATGGATTTTTTGTGAACTCKTACATTGAATAAATACACTTCAAAAATTTGGAAGAAATTGGTCAGAAAGTTGGTATTTTTAAATTCTGAAACATGCTCAAGGTATGAAGAGACAATCTTATTAATTATCAAGTATGAAAATTCCTGTAATATTTAAGCGGCTAGCATGTAATATTTCATACTTGGAAACTTAGGCCTAATATATCCTACAAGGCACAGACAGCAGTCATGTCAAGAACAAGTACATTCCAAGTACATATGTTCTTCCCCTAACTATCCTCTAACTCCTATATSTAAGCTACAGAAGTGCATACATCTAAGTGCAGAAGTCAGTGCTATGATGACTTGAAATCCTAAGAGAACTTGTTCCTACATCATGTCTTCCTGAGCAATGTTAGGAGCCAGGGGAATTCCTGTCTGGACCATTGGGGAGAAGAGATGGAATATTTTTGTCATTGAGAAGCATGCCTGACTATAAAAGACAACAAAACAGCGCTAGTATGAAATGCATGAGAATAATTTCACAGTGACAGCAACTTCTCTCTCATGTGATTGGTTTGCATGTAAAAATTAGTGCACTTTATGGCAGTGATGGTTGCTGTGAGGCAGCAACCTCCTAAGACCCCTGTCTTCATGCCCTCTAATGATCCTGCTAAATGGCACCTCTGATCTGCTAACTCTGCTGAGGAAAAAGGTCTGCAGGTCCCCAGAAGTCACTAAATATGTGGCAAAATAAGCGTAGCAAACTGCGGAAGGTTTCCAGTTTGCAGAGGGTAGMAAGTAATTAAAGGGTTTCAGAAGGACCAGGCTTCAGAAGGACCACAAGCACCGGGAAAATGTCTTGCTATGACGCCACTGCAATTCTTTATGGTGCTTTATAAAAAAGAAAAGGCATGCTAACATGAAAGACTTCTCATTAAATTTAGGAACCCTGATTATCATGTTATGGGGCTTATTTTTATCATGGTAGCCAAATAAAAAAGAAAAAGAGATGCTGTAACTTCTAACAGCATTTACAGTAAAAGAATAGGTACAATGGGAGGAAGTAGAAATGTTGCACCATATTACAGCACTTCTCAGCTGGCACCTGGACAGAGAGAAGGCAAACTTCTCTGTTGCTCGTGAAAGAAGAGGCTGAAATAGGCCCATAATAAGATACAGCTGCCTGCAACCAGTTCCAGACAGGGCACTTGGAAGACCTAAAGACTGCAGGGCCGAGCTAGTCAGGCTCTCCTGAGTTTCACCATGATCCTGCTCCTCTGCATGGTACAGTCAGTGGAGCAATGAGACAGAGAGTTGATTTGTGGGCATCTGAGGGCACTGGAAACTTGTAAGAGCTTTGGAGGATGGCGTTAGGGAGGCTACCAGGGAGGTTCCATAGATCAAAATCAATGAGGAGTTAACAGTAAGACAGCAAGTCTCAGTGAACTGCAACTCCCAAATCCTCAGTGTTTTATTGTGTTTTACCAGTTGGCTACAACTTCATAGCAGTTGTACTGTGGGAGAGGAGACACCTACATTTAAGCAGAACTGTACGAACCAAAGGGGTTACAGATTCACCTAGAAAAATATTTCATTGCAGAAGATCAGACATTATCAAAATCTTTAGAAAAGCAGGAGTAAAGGTTAAAAAATATAMATTTAGCTTCACTTTAGCTGCAGGGATGCTAAGCCATGATCTGCTCATTAACTGTAACACATCACAGGCTTGTTACAGCCACACTCCTAGAAAACCATTTCCAAACCCGAACTTTCTCGTAGTTCTCTGCTGTGCATTAACTTGTAAGGAGATGGCGGCAGGGGGCGTTGGGGGGGCGGGGGAGAGTGCTATTTGGTGTTTTCTGTCATTATCCCCTCTCAAAGGTAAGAGTTTAGGAGCACAGGACAACATCTCTCCACCAGTATTTTTATTTTCTAAGACACCCTGTGTTTGCACTAGGACGTGGGGCTGAGGCGGCACAGGAGCCGAGCGCTGCCGCGCTCCCCCGGGCCGGGCCGGGCCGGG
>NW_020454350.1:175055-207198 GCF_003342845.1 Nothoprocta perdicaria | reverse complement strand
GCACCTCTGCCCGGTGTCCCGAGGGGCGGCGGCCGCGCCGGGCGGGCCCGGGCGCTGCGCGGGGCGGCGGCAGGAGGCAGGAGCTGGGCAGGGCTCGGGTTTGTCCCCGGGGAAAGGCGGGTGCGACCCCGGAGCCGGGAAGCTCCGCGGGGAGGCGGAACCCGGCGGGGCCGYGCGGGAGGCGTCGGGGCCTTCGGTCGCTTCGTCCTCCTGTTCGCGCGAGTTGTTGGTTTGTGCGTGGGGTGGGCRCTGCGTTGTGCTCCCACCCGACGCTCCCTGGCAGCCTCGGGAATAAATCCCTGTCAGAGGAATAAACACGCCTCTCCGGTGGGGATCTGGAAGCATCAGCCTTGGGGCAGTCTCTCTCTTTACATTTTGGATACTTCCTATAAAACAAAATCTGAGTTGAAGAAAAGACTCAGATTGCCCCAGACTTGGTGTAATGCTCCCGCTCGGGATGCAGGACAACCTAAATTTTGTGGGGAGACGGAATGGAGAGCGTGCCTGCGGCAGCAGCTGGCTGCCAAACCTTGCCAGGGAATTTTAGAAGTGTCTCTGCCCACTGGTGATGGTGCGAGCGGAGGATGCTGTTCAAAGCAAGCTAGAATTGCTGTGATGCTCGTAATATTCTTGGGTTGTGTTTGCAAGCAGTTTGGGTCGGTGCCCTGCATTGCTTGCTAGGGAATAGCCAAATGTTTACACTTCTATAAAGGTCTAGTTCTATAAAAGTGCTAAGMAAAAGTTTTTTGTAGGGTAATGTGACACTGAAGTCAAAATGTAGGATATATGAGAGTTATTTAGTGTACCTAAAAGTACACTAGTTAAATGTCTCAAAACTAGAATTTATAAAAGGGACTGGAAACCAGGACGTTGAGAGAATATCACAAGTTTATTATTTATTTTAAATTTCAGTATTATTTTCRATAAGATCATTGAGTTAATTTACTGAGTTAATTTTGAACTATGTTTGTTCAAAGTAGTATATTTAGCCACTGTGTTACTCACTGTGGAGAAGGGCTAAATCACAACTGCCTATTACCCTTAAAAAGAGCAGCTCCTCTAGTTGGTGCTGTATGGCCTTGATTATTTCTGTTTGTTAGTTAATATTATTTAAGTCTGAAGAAGTGGTTTAGTGTTTTATTATATTGTCTCTTCCAAGTGTGTATATCATTTGTTCACAGCTGCTTACAGAGATTTGATTAACTCTTTTAAACAAAACTGTAATTATTTTCAGATAGATTAGAAATATATAAGATGTAACTGCCACTGGGGTTTGGAAGTGTTCTTTGGAATATGAAAAAAAATTAAACCATTAACTTAGTTTAAATAATTAAGAAAGAAATGGAACCTTAAGGAAAAAAAATAAATAGAAGAAAATGGAACTGATAAGACTCTAGACTGGTGTTTCCAGTTTCTCGCTGCTGCTGCTCCAGGTTTTTTTTTTTTTTTTTTTTTTTTTTTTTTCTTCCCCCTAATCTACATATTTTCCCTTCACTACCCCTTTTCGCTAATTCTTTTTCCCCCTTTTGATTTTTTTTTTTTTTTTTTCTTTCTCCCCCCTCCCAGTAGTTTTAGCGCGGGGTCCGTTTGACCATGGGCAGTGCAGCAGCTCAGCGGGAAGAAATCGAAAAATCAGAACTGAGTAGTAAGAACATA
Organism: Nothoprocta perdicaria; assembly: GCF_003342845.1. NCBI lineage: Eukaryota > Metazoa > Chordata > Aves > Tinamiformes > Tinamidae > Nothoprocta > Nothoprocta perdicaria. The sequence continues at coordinate 205,542 of NW_020454350.1, read as the reverse complement.
TGAGAACAAATTAAGAGGCTTTTGCTCATTTCTTTTTAAGATAAAACCATTCCTTCTATATAAACTTCTTTTTAACTTGTTTTTTGTTTAGTAATTACAGGGGAGTCTTTAACATGTTAATGTGTCCAAAATACTCAGGTTTCTTTTGATGCAATATGTGCTTTAAGAATGTAGTACTATGATGACACAAGATCTATTAAAGCTAATTTAGCAAATTCAAATCTAGTTTCCCTGAAGTTAGGACTTATCAAAATAGATGACTATAGGCAGAAAGTATTTGATCAAGAATATAGTATCATACTGTTCATAATATGGAAAAAAAAAWTAAGGCTCTGATGGTTTTCTGAGAAAAACCCTCTGAGAAATATGATGGTATGTTATTCTTACAATTTACTTCATACAGATGTCTCACTTTACAAGTGAAGATGAAGCTCTGTTACAGTCTATGCTCAGACAGTTGCTGCAGAGTGTGAAGGAGAAAATCACGGGAGCCCCGTCAGTAGAATGTGCGGAAGAGATTCTCCTGCATTTGGAGGAGACCGATGAAAATTTTCACAAGTAAAAATTTTTTTGCTCCTTTTAGCASCTTTAAAGAGGTGGAATGTATTTAACTCTTTATGGTAAATTATTACAATTTGTATTGACATATGTAAATGCATATGTATTTTCATATGTAGTTTCCTGTGGCTAATCAACTCTAGAAAGATKTTAATATAGAGGATAAAGTGAATTCAGCTATTTTTTTCTTTTTTTTTTCTCTTGATAATATGTTATTTAGACTGTAATGGTAATTGAGGAACTGCTTGTGGCAAAGGAACACAAAAAACTAGCTCACTTGACCAGCTATTAGTGGACTAAGATGCACRGGTAAACAGAAGTCAGAAAAAATCCTAACAAGAAAGGTAGTATTTTTAACACCTTACAGGTGATATAGCTTTGCTTATTCAAATAAGGTAGATTTTTCAAAAGACTGTTTGGCTGCAGTCTCTAATAGTTCTCTGTGTCTGATATTATCCCATCCTTCTATATCTTATCAGATAGTTATTCTAATGCACATTCTGAATAAAGCAGAAATATAGCCCCTTCACTTCTTTTGTTATTTGTTTGTTTGTGTTATATCAAGCTTGGCAGTGTAATTTCAGTGGCATGCTATCTGGAATTTCTTGAGCCAACAGTCCTATTTCCTGTCCRTATTAGTCAAATTTATTCTTAAATTACAAGATAAGTTAGTTAGTTTTACTAAAAGTTTATAGTTTTTGATTTTGTTTTGTTTTGACTTTTTTTTTTGACAAATCTGAGATATGCCAGGAGAATAACAGGGTTAGATAACCTTAAAGACATTTTAATTAGAACTTGAATGTTGTGATTGGACTTCTGGAAAAAGCTAGAYATATACCACTTATTTCAGAAGAGTGGCATTAGCTACATTCTCTTAAATTTGTCTAGTCTTGGGCATAGTTCTATTAGTGGTGAAATCTAGGTAAAAGTGAGTGAGTGCAATGGTGAAATTTTACATAAACCCTACTTGGGTCTTTTTAATTATCATGTATTTGCATCCTCTTGAGGTGCTATATGCTTTAGATTTTAGCTGATATGTGTTTTATATTGCAGCAGATAGTGCTATTAATGTGTTGGTGATCATTCAGAATTTGAACACTGGGTCATTGGGTAATAAACATGAGAGTAAAATAGATTGATTGAAAACACACTGATATTAAAATATGGATTTTTTTTTTTTTTTAAGCAACATTATCATTTAGGTGAAGACACAGTAAAAAAGAGAAACTCAACAGAATAAAAAATAGATCTGTCAGCATGTCTCCTGAGCAGCTGCTATAAAAATAATGAATTTGAGGGCTACCTGTTTCCACAACTGTGTAAAAGATTCTCTATTTAGAAGAGTGAAACACTATTGTGTCTAGTATATTACAGGATCAGGGATTTTGAGGTTATTTAGTTTTCACATATGTATATGTTTTTAACATATGTATAAATATAAGTAAAAATACAGTAATGCTGGATTCAAGTACTGAATGGGAACATTGTAGGCACTTATGTTACAGTAAGAGACCTATGAGAAAAAATAACTACATTAATAGAAAACTGAAAATGTTTGAAGGTGAGCTCAAAGAAATATGTTACATTTTAATTTGGAGTATTTTTTGCAGTTATGAATTCGTGAAATACCTTAGACAATATATAAATAATACTCTGGGATCTATGGTTGAAGAAGAAACAGAAAAATGTACTTCTGCTCAAAATCAGGGTGAAGTATCTGGCTATGATACTCTTGTCCAGCATGTTACTAAGAAGACCCGTGAATCCAAGGAGTAAGTATATACATATAATTCATAAGTTTGCTTCATTTTGGTCTTTGTATTYGCTTTTCTTCTCTAGTACTTTGAAAATACAAATTATCAACTATAAAGGTTACAAAAGTGATCTTTCTTTTTCCTAATATGAGTGCTAAACATTTTAGATTTTCCATTTTTTTTAGAGTGCAATTTGTTGTATTTTATCTTACACTGGAAATAAGAGTATGAACTACTGCATAAAAGTYTTGGTAGCAAATCTGTCAAGATAGTGAGACACCTGTGACTGGAGTTGGACAGGTACAATTTGAGAGAGAGGAGACGCTGCTTGATAGTACTTCACTAGCTGTGTGTTAAATTCATCTGCGTTGTGTTGGTTGGCCTAAAGGATATTTTTCTTCTCAAGATTTTTTTTCTGGTGGAAATGATAGGATGTATAAAGATATTTAAGTAGAAAAATGCTTTATGAAATTTGACTCCTTAGTGAAGTATTCTTTATTTCTTAATAGTGTAGTCACTTATGTTAAGAAAATAGTTCAAAATTGGCGATACTTGCCTTTTATTTTCAAATTTAAAATGGATATTAATATGACTGTTTTTTGAATTATGCTCTTTATATCTTGATAGTAGATAGTACTGGTAGACAGTACTAGTCTAGTACTAGTTTAGTTCAGTTTACTGGAACTTCTACTATCTACTATAGTACTACTAGTAGTAGATAGTAGTACTACTAGTAGAAAGTAGATAGTAGAAAGTAGATAGTAGAAAGTAGATAGTAGAAAGTAGAAGTTCCAGTAAACTGAATATGTTTCTCTGTCTTATATCTTTAATTGGAGTTGAAGGAGAATGTTAAAGCACAATACAATAACTCCTATGATCTTTGGTGACTGCAAAATAAATAATAATAGTCTTAAGAAAATAATAATAAAAAAATCAAATAAAACCAAAGTCTCTTTTTTTATCTCTGAGGCAGCAGTTATTTTGAATTGTTTTGAATTGTTTCCATGTGGAAATTATTGTTCAGTCAATTTAATTGAAAACGAAATCCTAGTTTTCCTGAAAATAAATTGTTTCGTATGCATGAGCTGCACTTCGAATCTTCAATTTGAACGTTGTATTCTCTTGCTTTGGTTTTGCTCAGGGCTTATATCAGAAGAAAAAGTGCATGTTGAGCATGAAGAAGTGGAAACAGTAGCAATTATCAGAGCTGATCTTTTACTTTCTTAGGGGCAGATTCTCCCTTTAGGTGGGTTCATATTGTTCAAGAACCTCTAAATATGGATTRTGTTAGGCATGGTTTCATTGGGTAGTTTTAGAAAGTTATAAAGGAATCTTACTACAATTTTAAAATACAGTTACTTAAAATATATAAAATATATACCTGTTTTTGTTGCTAATTTTTGTGTGTTTGTTTTTCATTACTTCCTGTTCAATCAATGACTCCTACGTAGCATTTTACCATATTCAGTTATTCAGGATTTTATGTGTAATATTTTTTTAATGCTTACTGATACTATCATCCTTCCTTTGAAGGTACAGAGAAATGATGCTTGCTTTGAAGAATGTCATGATGGTTGTGGTAGAATCTTTGATTAATAAGTTTGAAGAAGATCGGATGCGTAATAAGGAGCTGGATAGTAAAACTAAGAGAGAAAGTCAAAGTGGCCACTATACAGACAACTGCTCTGACAGTGACTCCTCATTCAACCAAGTACAATATGTTTTCTCTGTTATAAAATAAGCATGAAACTGAAAAATTGTTAAGTTCCTGTGTAGTCTGTGGAGTTTGAGAGGCAGCCCGAAAAAGTGATTCATCCTCCCTTTGATATCTGTCCTATAATGAATGGATTGCTATTCTTCCACTCTTGAGTACTGAGCTTATACTAGACAGTGCAYGCTGCATAGAAGAATCCTGCCCCTGTCTTCTTGAGTACCTGTTCAACTCTACACATAGAAGAGGACAAAATAATGAGGAAAAACAATCACTTTTTTTTTGTGATTTTACTGTAGGAGCTAAGTAATGTGCAGTTCATTTCCAGACTACTGCACTGTACTATGTTACTTACCGAATAAGTTATTTATTATATTTCATAAAAATAGAGTAAACATCTAAATAAAATATAAGCAAATTATRTAAGAGAACTCTGTTGCAGTAAACTTAACTTTGGCCAAACAGAAAACATTTAGAATGTTTTCATCATTAGGTGATTTTAATGTTAAATTAGGATAAATGTTAAAATACTAGTTAATAAAAATAAATAAGATACTCAGAAGACTGATGTTTTTAATCTTTTGCTGTTCACTTTAATAAGATAAACTAATCATAATTTTAAATGTGTATTACAGAGTTATATGTTCATGAATCAGGAACAATTGCAGCTGCTTGCAGAAAGGCTTGACCCTATTCAGCCAAAGGAGGTAAGTTTAAAGGAAGAAATAAAAACTTGCTAATACAAACAAATATTTATAGTTTGTTGGAAAACAGAGTGCATGTACATAACGGTTGTGTGCTTATGTGTGTAAGTGAAAGCTTGTCCCTGTTGGTTTGTGTGGAAGTCTTGACTTCAGTGCAGTATTTCCTTATTCATGTCTGTCTTAAAAGCTGTTGTTGGGAGAATATTTTTTTTATGAAGTGATCATATACTATAGATGACCATTCTTTAATTTGGAAAAGATTGTATGAAAACCAAAATCTGTGAACCTCAGTTTCCTGTGTCCATGCCCTTTGCCCCTCTTGATAATTTCATGTTGTCCTTTGTGATACCATTATCAGCAAAGCGATAGGCTGCCTGTTTTGCCAGCCAGCTGCTGCCAAATGGAGTATAGAGTGTCCAAGTTTGTCTTTCTGGCAGTTCTAATAGGCTCTTTGACTACTACTCAGCTGCTGATAATTCTGAAGCTTACAGAAACATCCTTATTTCTGAGAAATTGTCTCTCTCTTGGTAGGAGTTGCTTGCAGTAATTATTTTGAGAGCTTTCTCTCTTAGTAAGATTTGTTTACAATTGCCCAGGAATCGAAGAAGTCATGGCAGTTACAAATCTGATGCTATTAAATACTGCTTAACTCCCTTCAATTGATTTCAATAATATGAAGTAAATGAAAAGAGACTACATTTGTATGTAAATAGCACAAACCCACATATTTGAAGTTATTTAGGTTATAAAGCTGATGAAAATTCAATTGTACACCATGAAAAATGTCTGGTAACTCATTTTTCCCCCTTTTCCCTACTGACTTTTTACAGAACTGCTAAACTCAGTTGTAAAATATCRAGCAGATTTCGAGCAGAATATAAACAGAAATAAACATAATCTTTCCATGCAGTATTGAAGACCTTATTGGAAAAAAAAATGGTTTAATTGCTTCTTAAGATGTATGCTTTTTGTTCTCACTGATGTAGTGTCTTATCCAAATCACTGTAAGAGAGAGATAAAACAGAATCACAGACTCCCAGAATGCTTCAGGTTGGAAGGGACCTCCAGGGATCATTTAGTCCAACCCCTCTACTCCAGCAGGGTCACCCAGAGCATGTGGCACAGGGTGGGAAAATCTCCGGAGAAGGAGACTCCACAACCTCCCTGGGCAGCCTGTTCCAGGGCTCTGTCACCCTCACGGGAAAGAAGTTCTTCCTCCCATACAGAGGGAAGTTCCTGTGTGATCCACGTTCCAAGATTCCTGTGATGATTCCTATGTGATTCCTGTGTTCCAAGATTAAATATCTCGAAACTTCTTATCTGTTCTACAGCCAAGACTTGTTCCGTTCTTCTTCCAAATGATAATTCAAGTTGCTTATCTGAGAGGTTGTTGTTGACAGATTCRTGTTGTGTTTATCCCGCTGACCGCTTCAGGTGCGCCAGGAAGCGCTGCAGACACTGTGCTCTGCTCCTCCCTCTGACATCCTGAACTCCGAGAGTTGGCCCAAGCTGCGTAAGCATCTAACGACGTCCCTGTCAGATCCCGATGCAGCCTACAGCGTAAGCYGATGCTCTGTGTTCAGTAATCAGATGTTTAGCTAGAATAGAGAGTGCTGAAGATGAATAAAGCGTTACATGTATATTGCGGGTAGTCCAGCAGTTTCTTAAGGTATTTGTCGTTACTTGTGCACATAATCTGATAAACTAGTTCTGGAAGAAAGAACTGTCACTTCCAATAGGGCTTGATTTAGAGATGGCATCAACAGGACTTTAGAGACACATGTACTCCTTTACATGCTTTTAATGGGGAATGAAGAGGTATAAAGTAAAATGAAAAATATATATATTTATTAACAAATTGTTCTGTAAAACATTTCATGTTAATATTTCCTATTTAAGTCAGGTATGTGCTTCATAGCAGTGGGAAAAGGGTGCTAATAGTGATGCACAGATACCAATTAGGGGAAAATTATGGCAGCCTTCCAAACTGCTTATAACTGTTTGTGACTATTTAAACTGCTTATTTACTTTATTTTATGAATTAGACCTTTCTTTTCACTTAAAATTCTAAAGTACTTCTCAAATGATTATAAAAGTTATCCCAGCTGTTCTCATGTACTTCTGTTTTGCAGTTCAGTAGGTTTGCCACCAATTTCACAATAATGATAGTTTATAAGTCACTGGTGTATTTAATAACATAAAAAGTACTATTAATCAAGAAGTACAGTAATATTTGTGACCTTCTGCTTTGCAGATCAGTGAGGCTTTGCATTGRTGCCATCAGTAGTATTTAAGTAAAATTTCTTTGGGACTACACATTTCTATGGCCCCAAATGGTACATTTTTATAAAATATGCTTCACATCAGTAAAGCTGCCTGAGCAATATATAACATGAAAAATAACTTCACTATATGTTAGTGATTGTGCAACATACTACACATGCATGTTCATTATGTGTTAGTATAATACATTGCTTGTTGACTCTTTTTCTCTCTTAGGAGAAAATTTTGAGGTTCTATGCCAAAACCTTTTCTTCTTCTCCATTTAATTTGACAAGAGAAGTATATACAAGTTTAGGTATGTGCAGTAAATTACATGTAAGTCTTCGTGATTCATGTATTTCGTGAAAATCGATTACATTTTGCTATATAGCAGTCTAATACAGTCTGTTTTGCCACTGTTGTCCTAGAGTTTGATTGTTTCTTCTTCCTTCTTTAGCAAAGCACTTGGAGTTGTATTTTCTTTCTGAAGAATCTTATCTTCCTTTTTCTGCTGGGCTGGATATATCTAATACAGACATAATCCGTTTACTAAAAAAGGTATAAATGAGCTTTCCGTACCTTACATCATTTTGATGATAAATGAAAAACCCTGTGTTATTTGTCTTATAATTTTACCCCTTGTATTATCAGGTACGCCTTTTAAATGAGTATCAAAAGGAAGCTCCATCTTTCTGGATCCGTCATCCTGAAAAGTATGTCACCTTCAATAAGTGTATTATTGCTTCTAATTTTAGCGATTTTGAGCATGTAATGGATACATGTTATTTTAACAAAAGAATGGTAACAGGGTACACAAACAACTGGTTGTTGGTAAGGAGGAAAATAGAAACGGAATAAAGAATTAAAAAAAAAATAGTTATAGGTCATATTGATTTGGTTATCTTGTATTTTAAAGTATTTTGAATGCATTGTTATAAAAACACCTTAGATCTTTTGCTAAGTAAGAGGTATAATATTTAGCACTTAAAAATATATAGTCATTTTGGAGAATATTAACGTGTTGCGATTAAATTTATTCCGGATATTAATAACCTTTTATGATTAAATTAAAGACAGCATAATTGATGTTCATTTATCTGAACAAGAAGAGATTATCACTAAAATTTTGAGCATTACTGTTGGAAAGTTCTGATTTTTTGTTTTTGTTCTTCTTTTTTTTTCATATTTGTTGAAAGATACATGGAGGAAATAGTGGAGTGTACCTTGTCACTGCTGTCAGTGAAACTTGAGCCTGGTCATCTTGCCTCTCCAGAGCTTCTGGGTCCAGTCTATTTCTTGGCTCTGCTAGATATCAAAGCTGCTTGGTTCAAAAAATGGACGGTGAGGAAAAAAACAACAACTTTTTAATGCCTGACATGTGTCTGGAGTTGATTTTTGAATATTAGTATCACAGATTTATAGTGACCTGATAAAGGTCTGTAATAAACACTGTAGTTAAGAAAGTATGGTTTCTTAGGGATGTATGTCCCCTACTCTTTCTCTGTTTCCCCTTCCCTATCCTACTTTCCCTTTCTGTTCAGGTACCATCTTTAAAATATTTGAGAATTTTATGCTCTTTAAGGTTTAAATCTTCCTTATCRTAGTTGACTGAAGCCCATCAAAAGATGCACCTGGTTCTGTGGAATACATGATGAGCAAGAGAGTCATGAAAGTACAGTTATACATGCTACAATATATGCAACTTTCTAATGCCCATCAGGAATTAAAGCATTCTGTAGTTTACCATGTATTCAGGATTTACACAGTATTATGTAATATTGTAGTCCAAATTTTCAATGTTGCTACTGATTTTTTTTCTTTTCTTTGTTTTACAATATGTTCTACTACACATTACACATGTTTTCCTAACATGTGCAGATTTTTTAATTGTCATCTTACTGTAGTGCAGACAAAACACCTAGCCCAGTGTAACGCTGTTTTATACCTGTTGGACTTTAATTCACTAAGTATGTTGCTGTGCACAGCACAATCTCTAATTAAACAGAACTGGAGATAATTTTAATTTTGTCTTCAAAAGTAAAGCTATTTTTGAAGGTCACACTATTTCTTCTTTGCAATTTTAGCATGCACATTACAGCAGAACAGTGGTGTTTCGACTTTTGGATAAAAAGTATAAATCTTTGGTAAGTCTATAATTATGGTTGTCATATTCTGTCTGGAACTTGTTTTTACTTYATGCATTGTGGTTTGAACTTTTTTCTCCTTTTCTTCCTTTTGAGAGCTGTTCTCTCCTCTTGATCTAGATAATTTTTTCATTATATAAATCAYTGTCAAATGAAAAGAAAGGTATGTGACCTGATTTGAGTAAGGGGAAATTAGTATGACTTATAGCAGGTGTTTATTAGTTATTAAGTCTTTATGTTGTATTCATATTGCATTCATATTTAGAATTATTTCTATAAGTGTTGGAAAAATAGCAAAAGGTACATAAAATTATGATAGAAGCTATATACTGGAATTCAGATTCTTGTTGGAAAGAGCCTCAAAAAACAACATTATCTTTAAGTTGTGATATGAGGCATTACAGATTCAAAGTGACAGCAAAATATATCAGATTAGAAAATGTATGGTAATGTAGAGGGTAATACTATCATATATTCTGTATCGGAAGATCTCTCAGAACGGAAATTTTGTCGAGTTCAGTGAAACTACAGTGAAACTAGTATAGATATTAGGACCAAATTTCTTAAGCAGATTAATAAATGTAAAATGCCTATGCCTATGATATTTCCTTCAGATGAAAAATAAGAACAGGAAACTCTGAGACAGGTGTTTATGATTTGTTTATCTGTATGCATAGAACAGAACATAGAATTGGCATGGTTCATGCAGCAGAAAGTGTATAGAGGGGAAGTCCATTACAGCAAGCTGGCCTAATGTAATTTATGAGCATAGCATAAGTTTACAATTAAATATTTATCTTCAGCTTATTACATGCATCTATTTATTTTACTTCAGCTTTTTCACTATGGACATATTTCAATATATAAACATATCTGAAAAATATCTTAGCAACTGCAAAATATAATAGTGGTAAAATTTTTTTTAGTCATGTACTGTATATATGATTACATTTTAAATCTGTGTAGATAAAAATAATTCTTTATAATTCTTTCATGTACAGTGATAATGATGTGAAACTGATGCATCAGTTTTGCAAAAACAATAATAGTAGTGACAGCCTCCCAAACTCCAAACTTTTTAATGTAGATATATTCTAGACAAAGGTTTTCACATGTAGCTAATGACAGGCTTCCATATTGATAATAATATAGCAACCAAATATAGATTAATTTTTCAAAATACTTGCATGTTTTTTCTCCCCTGTTTCATAGATGGATTATTTTAGTGCTTATAGAACTGAAGTTTCTGATGGTGCACTTTAGTAGCACTGTAAATTTTTACCTTCTTTTGTTTTTTCTCTWCATACAAAGTCCTGAAACATAAGCAGTTGTTGCAGTGATGTAACTATTTAGATTCTTGCATTAAGGGATAATACTTAAACAGAAAAGAAAATAAATTTATTGTAAAGTAACAGACTTTTTTGTCTTTTTTTTTTTTTTTTTGACAGATTAATGCAGCTGTGCGGCAGTGTCTTGAGTACTTTGAGTTTTGCAAGTCAGCTCCTGACAGAACTTCTCGAGCGAGCAGCGTTTCCCAGCAGCGCGGTGGTAAGTGACTTTGCATGTATTGCACTATATGCATGTGCACCTGTGTTCTCAAGGTCTTTGAGTAAGCTATCAAAAGGAAGACAAGCTATCTTGATTTTCACCAGAAGCTTGAGGTAAGTCCTTTGAGAGAGCTGTAATAGCAGTAGTCACTCTGCATGTCTGTATACTCCAAACAATCCACTTATATTGTGGTAGTTGTTCAAGTCGGTGTTCCTTCTTTTTTTTTTTTTTTTTTTTTTTTTTTAATTCTTAAAGGTGGTAAGCCGAAATTTTCTTATACTGGACAAGATTTGCAGCACATCTGTTTTGTGCATTCGCTGTGCCTTTTAGGAAGATCAATCATCTACAAGGAAGGCCAAAATCTTTTCCCAGTACAGCCAAAAAACAGAAAAGGTAAAGGGAGGGCTGAGAAAAATGTAACTAGTTGAGTAACTGTGTATCTATCAATTTTGTGAGTAAACAGAACAACATTCTGTTCAAATATATTTGTCCTAGAAACCTTTACTAAAAGATGGTATAAGTAATCCTAAACATCAGCACTGTTTTTAAAAATCTTCAGTAGTAATCGAAGAATTGTCTTTACTTTCCGTACAAAAATTTCATCTTGAAGGTGAGTTGGATCAATATTTAAACAATTCAGTATTTCTAGATGTTGATAGTATCTTTTGTTAAACCAGTTATTATAATCAGTTAAAAAAGACAGGCATTCAGAATCAAACTTGTTTTTCAGATATGAAACAGAACTAGTATTTTGGGCTAAATACAGTTGGAAAACAATTGTTCTGAGTTTAGTTTACTCATGTGAATGTTAAACTGTTGTGGAGGGAGATTGATTCCTGTGGAGCAGAGGTATTAATAAGGAAGAAGAGATAGTCAAGTCTTCTGAAGCTCAGAAAGCTCTGCATGCATTGCTACACTGTGCAGCATTGGCAAATACARGAGTGTGAGGAAAACAGTAGTGTGGAATTACACTAATGTCTTTATTAGCTCAATATAGTTTGCATAATAGTTCTTTATACTAGTTCTGAGACTTATKTTTGAAGCTATTTTGTACTCTAGTTTGAGGATCAGATCTGCAGAGGTCCCGTATGAAATGGTTGTCTTCTCGGGAAGAAACATCCACTGCTGATTGAGTCTTTTAGTCATTTGCAGATTGGCTCTATGTTCCAATCAAACGGTGATCGATTAATGATGTTTATCTTCTCATTTACAATAGATAATGATCTTACCATCTATCCTCTTAGTAGAGTCCTTTTCAGTTACAGAGATGCCAAACGTTTCCTCACAAATTGCCTATTTTATTAACATAATTACATTAAACTCAGAGAAGTAGTTTCTAATCTGATTTATCAAAATGTCTGTTGAGTTTGTTTCAGGCTGAAGAAGAGTTTAAGTGTTTGGCAGTTTAGTTCTTTTTCAGCTGTTTCRCTTAATCTGATAGAAAGGAATGCTTTTTTCCTCACTATCATATATCCAGCATTCTCAAATTTTGGCTGCCATCAGTTTCAATAGAACACATGATGTGATTGCAGTTGGCTAATTCGGGAGCAAGATCAATCTTTGTAAACTGAGCAGTAAGTAGTCTGGCAAAGTCCCTGGGAGATGCACATCCATTACATTATCAGTTGTATATAATGTTGATATCCTCAGTAAAAGTATTGTGTATGTTTACTTAAAGAATCCATTTTACTAAAGCAGTGTGTTAATTTCCAGATTACATTTTTCTTTCCTATTTTTTATAGATCRTGTATCGTTATCAGATCTATTGGTATTATTTATTCAGCTTATTTATTACTCTCCAAGCTACTCAAAGACAGCTCTGACAGGGCAGACAGGTATATGTTTATTTAATATGTACTAATTTATTAAATAATAATGGGTAATTTTATAACTTCAGTGCTTTATATTTTTTTAATTTGGGATATGATAGCCTATACCTAAGGGGAAGCAAATAATAGTAGTATTTGTGCAAATTCTTACTTTCTACTGCTTTTTCTTTCTGCTTTTAATAGTATTAAATCAGTGCTTAATGAAATTATAGTTCAGAGGTACCTACATAAACTGTACAGATACATTAATATATATGTATGTTAGAAATACAAATAAATACTTCTTGTATTTGCCAGACAATTATTCCCCAGCAAGTCTTGTTGTAGAGATTCTGCAAGTGTTGTCTGACCAGACGGAATGTGCAGCTAAGTGTTTATATACTGATGCTGTGGTTGATGCCCTGCTTCATCCCATTCAAAATTTACTGAGTGGCACAGAGGTTTGTAGTAGTCTTTCAAGTAATATTTAAACCTATATAAAATTATGTTATGTATTTGATGTATAAAAGATGTATATAGTTATGTGATATCACTTTTTTTGTATTCCGCAGGACACTTGAAAACATAGATTAGTTTCTTTCACAAGCGCCTGTCTGCTCTGCTCTTACCTAAATGAAATGTAAATTTTTAAACTTTGCAACTTGCTCAAGTGTTTTCAAAGCATAGAGCGGGTAAACTATGTAATGCTTTGTTAAAAATTAGTCTTGTAAATTATAGGAGAATTTAATGCCTACATCAAAATCTTTATTTCTGCACAGTTCCTGTTCTARGCCCAGATCCTGGGTATGGTTTGTAAATGCAGAATGTGTCCTGTTTGCTCTAAGTAAGCCTCTGCACAAGTGCACATTGATTTGTATCACATCTGGCAAATGAATACTTTCCTGAATACGCAGAAAAGTCAGGATGAACCTCTTCTCCCTTTACAGGAATTGGGAGTCTTTATCTGCTTCCCAGCCAAYCCATTGGCACTTCTTCAATACTCTGAAATCCTGCGACCCCTTGTAGAATGTGATGTTTGTCTCTCTAATGCTCTACTTTGCTTATGTGGTTGTTTGGACTGAAATATAGTGAAGAAATAGCAGTGCTGAAAACTTTAGTTCTCTGGCCATACATCTTTATTGAAGGGAATGCASTGGAGCTGCATGTGGTGGTCTCTCCTTAGCTGCACAGTGGGCCTAATGCGCAAGCCCGGTRCTGTTATTGGGGCTGTAAATCCACTCCCAAGTAGTGCAGGGCTTTTAAGCAGAGTAGTGTTGTTAATCTGTCATGTAGGTGGGTAGAGAAACTTGGCAACTTTGAGCAGGAGTTGTGAGAGTCAGTTAAAAGTGCCCGTGTGCAGCCAAAGTGACTGCAGGGCTGCCTCTGACCCTGATTACAGTCTCTGTGTCTRACCCTAGTTCAGCTTTATGGCGTGACCTTGGACCTCACCTGCATGGGCTTCTCTGGGGTTTTGGACTGTTGGCTGAAGAGTCCACAGTGGGTGGACCAGGGCTGCTTCCTTGCTCGAGTAGTGAGATCCTGCCTGCCTGTTTGGTGGGGAGGCCTCTGCTTCTATCTGCCTTGCAGGGACTCAGCTCCCCTGGTCTGACCTTGCTGCTCCCCAAGGGTCTTTGGGGAGCCCGTGCCCTGCTTGCCCACGTTTGGCATGCCTGGTTTTGCTGTGCTTGGTTCACTTAGTTAGGAGCAGTGGCCAACTTGACGTTCGTTCAGATAGGGTGCTCTGAACTCGCACGTGTGCTGGACAGAGCAGCCCGAGTCGCAGTGATAAATGTTCAGTCCCCGAATCCTCTGTTAAATGTACATGGTCTCGTATGTGCATAAAGACTTCTCAGGGGATAATTGGTTTGCYCCAGTGGGGAACACTTCCCTCCAAGTTGCAAAGCAAATGATTGTTTAGGGCCCACCTAGAAGGAGATATGTTTATGCTGTAACTTTGGGAAACGAGGGAGGAACAAGCAAGAGCAAGGTTAGGAAGAAAGAATATAGGTGAGATGGACAAACACCATCTTGTGAAATTAATTTTCCAATTCTAGCCCAAGGATTACTCAGCAAAATACTCAGAAAAAAAGACAGTTACTTTGTTTCTCACATTGATTAAGACATTGTTTTTACGTCTTTAACAGGCTTATCAGGAGTCTTTTTGCATTGATTGTGGGAGGGAAAAAGGAGTTAAGAAATGTCTCTTTTTCTGTATCTGTGCAGTCTGGTCTTCTGCCATAATCATTAAAAGTGGTAATTATTGCCATTTATGACTAAGATTTGAATGTAATTTGTCTGCTTGCTATGTTGAGCCCTGAAGCAGTCATTGGAAAAATGACTTTCAGGTTCTGTGTACACAGGCAGACTTGAATTAACAGATTTTACAAAAAGCATTGAATTGTAAACTTTTTTTTTCTTTCTTTTGGCTTCCAAACAGATGCATATAAACTGTCTTGAAGCCACCTTAATTCATGTAGCAGATATTTTGACAAGGATTGCTGCRGTAGAAGATGGTCTTTCTTTTCTTCTTTATGGAGGAAATAAAAACTCTGCCAAAGAAGATGTGTAAGAGTACATTAATGAATTACATTAGTCATATAAAGTGAGACCTGCTTTCCCTTTTTCATTTCTTTATAACATACCWTATGTTTTGTTTATGCTTTGGCTAACAGTGTCTGATTATCAGGTAAGATACAAAGTGTTTTAGAGGGTGTRTTATTGAGACGGTTGTGTGACTAATCGAGGAAATGAAACGTTAAGAAACACTTTTTATTAAAGAAGATTTCCATGGCTTATGTGTTACTCGTGAGAGAGAGAGCTTTCCTGTCTCTGAATGTAGTTTTAATGTGGGCCTCTTTTTGTGCATTTTCTTTGAAATAAATATTAAAAATCAACTTTTTTTAAGAATAGATTTACTGTAAAATAGTAGATTACCATTTGGATCAGCAGTTAAGAGGCATACTTTTTAATATACCGGATAGACAGATCTCGTCAGAGGCTGACAAATATGAGCCCATTTGAGTTGTGTCTGTGTAGTCCAATAGGTAGCAGCATATTGTTATATGATACTAAAGAGGGCAGTAAAATTGAGAGTAGTCCTTAAAACGTTGATAAGCCGCAGATCGTGAAGTAGTCTGAAAAGCCACAGCTGCCCGTTATGTGGAATGTGTATGGGGGGAGTAAAGATACTTATTTGCAGAAAGAGGTGTCCTTTGTGTTGCCAACCTTGTAGACTTTAGAAACAGATCTCAGTTAGGGATAAAGAGTAATAAGGGGGCTAGATGGAAGGCAATGGATCCAKTTGTTGTATAGCCAGAGTAAAATCACTTGCTGTAAATTTTTTTGTCTTCTGAGTGGTTTTACAGGGATTAGCATAGTGGGCCTGAGTTTCATGCCATTAGTCTTACAGAAATGTAAATAAGGTCATACAAAGGATTTGTTTCAAGCTTTATTGGTGATTACAAAACAACAATTTTAAGTGTTATTTTATTTCTAGTCCCACAGCTGTTCATGTAATTGTTGAGTTTACAAAGAAACTTCTTCACGATGACATTTCTCTTCTACCTGGATCTGAGCTTCTGCCCATGGTTAAAGGAGCTTTCGTTTTTGTGTGTCGTCAGATGTACAGAACCTGTGAAGGTCTGCAGGTGCTTATTCCTTATGGCTTGCATGAAGCTTTTGCAGAGGCTTGGAAGAAGGTAAATCCCAGTTGGATTTGGGAAGATTACCAAATCTTACTCTTAGAGTTTCAGTTTATGCAACAGCTGTTCTCTGGTTTAGATGGTTTAAGTAGTGAGTTAACAGTGCTTGGAAATTCATTCCCAAGTTCTGTTTTTCAAATCTTCCTTCTGTATGTAAACTTGGCAGGTGCTTAGTTTAAGGTCTGTGTGTTTTAAAGTGAAACCAGGGACTCTGAAGATTTATAGATTGATCTTTCATTTGTAGATTAACATCTTTCTAACCATTGCCCTTATAGAGATTATCTGATATTATAATAACCAGTATCTACCACGGGTCTGCTCTTCGGTCTTTGTTTTGGATATGTGGAAGGAAAAAAGTACTGAGATGGGGTCTTAGCAATTATTAGGATAAGCTAATTATTTTTTGAGGGAATATAGGAGGAAAAAAATAAAATTGAAATATTTGATTTATTTGGTTAGATGCCATTGAAATATTCTTGAGAGAGCTGAAGAATTGTGCAGGCAGCAGTTCTCCCATTTGCCTGCTTGGATATCTTACCAGCGTGTTCTAAGTGTAACTGCAATCTGACCACTAGTCTATTCCTACCTGAAAGAGCTTGAGCCCAGCAGTTCGACTGCACGTTGTGCATACGTTGAACAGTTTAATTCATTAAACTTTACTTTATTGTTCTGGTACAGTGTGAAAATTCTTACCTATAGCCATAACCATATAATTGACATAGAGAATGTTTCTGCAAACAGCAGTTTTCAGTTRAGTTTTCAATGGAGGGAAAAAAAATCAAACGGACATTTCAATCATTAGTATTAGAGAAGGATAGCATATAAAATTTCTGCTTTGAATCTTGCTTAACTGGAGCTATATTTAAAGTACAGGTATTAAAGGTATAATGGAAAGATGAAATAGAATTGTTTGACTAAAAAATGGATCCATCTTTTTTGTTTCCCCTCCAGTGACTGTAAAATATTTGCTTAGAGGCAAAGGATCAGACCAAGCTAGAAAAAAATAATTAAGCAAGGAAAGAAAGAGAGAGAGAGAGAGAGAGAGAGAGAGAGAGAGATTGATTTTCATACAAGGGGAGTAAAATGGAACAATTAGTCTTCCTGTAAATGCTATATGCTTTTTATGATTAGAAATTTTAGAAATGCAAACAATCACAATGTATACTGTGGCAGAAAATATCAGAAATACATAACATGAATAGAAGACAGGCTTAAAATAATCAGCTTGCTGTGGATGTTTCTCAGTATTATCACATTTGAATATTGTTATGAAAGCATACATTTTTAGTTGAAAATAATATATTTTATTACTTAGAATATAAATACATCACAGTAAGCCAAGCTTCAGAGTAGATGATGTGTTTTTGAAACTAAATTTGCAGTAAGAACCGTAGAATTGTGCTGAATTAAGTAACTGAGTTTATTTTAATTGAGTCATATTGTATAGAATCATGCTGACATAAGTCTGTCTCTTTATGCTTTCCTATTGTGTAACTAGTCATTCTTACTTGTTACTCTATTTAATGTTCATCATATGCAGTCTCTCATATGCTTGAGATGGGTATTTCCAGTTAGTTGTTATAAAGCACCATAACGGGTGCTTTGTGCTCATGCACACAAGATTTCTATGAGTATTAAAATGAACCATCATTTAGACAAATTGTTTTGGCACATACAAGGTAAATAGGATAAATATGTAGAATTAAAAAAAAAAATCATCAAACATTTAACTGACAAAATGCCATTTTTTTTTTCATGTTATTTTGGAGGTCAGACTGAGACTAAAGTGCAGACTACCTATACAGGACTTGGAAACACAAAAAATCATTTTCTGTCATTGTCCTGCTTTTAAACAACCATGGTTGTAAAATATTCTGCCATTTATAGTGTAGTTAAAAGACTAGACTTGTATTAAAGAAAAAAAAAAGTTATATGCAAGCGCTACTTACAAGTTTTTAAGACTGGTGGCATATTTCCTTCCATGTTACATGTCTCTTGGAGACTTAATACTAATGGACAATTTTTTCAGATCAGATCCTGGTAAGAATTCTGGGGCAAAAGTTGGCATTATTGCTCAGGTAAAAGGAAGCTTGACAGATCTAGAACCACTAATTACTTTAATAGAGGATTTTTTTCTGGTTAATTGGCTAGCGTGTTTATAACAGTGGAACTTTGCTATGTTCGCTGAAGTTAATATCTGTATTATATGATGTATATTTCATTTGAATGAATAGTGCAATAAGTTTTTCATATTTAAGAACAGTTTTTAAAAGCATTTTAAGAAAAATAATTTGAAAATGTAATTAGCTTTATAATGGTTTATACCTGAGGAAAACGTAAAAAAAAAAATTTCTCTAAATAAAGAATGGAATGGTATATTCCTGCCAAAGGCTAGATTACTAGAACATGGTCACTCCTCTTTTTGGTGTGTGTGTGTGTGTGTGTGTGTGTGCATGTGTATATGCATGTGTGTGTGTGTGTATATATATATATACACACAAACATTTTTAATAACATTTAGGGAAATCTGCCATTTAAAATTATGCAATTGAGCTGTTTTTAATTTTACAGACAAGTTTGCTTTCAGAAAGAATTCCCACTCCTGTACCTGGTGCAAGCTCCCCCTCGTCAATAAGTCAAGAGTCAAAAACCACGTAAGTTCTGCTGTTCAGCTTAGGCGTGTGCGCAAGTGGGAACATGCACTGCTACTCTACTGATGTCTGAGGTGTCTTATAACACTGTGTTTTCTTAGCCTTTTGCCAGAAACGTATTGGTAGGTAGGCAGAACAATGTCATCCTAGTATAGGTCTTCATAGAGTTTAAAAAAAAAACAAAAAAAAACTGACCTTTCAGTACCTTGTTTTCAGAAATTAAAAAAGATCAGTTTCTAGCACAAGTCTTTTTTTTCTCTGACACATATAAAATTAGTTCTAATAATTTCTGCATTTTTATTAGTTTCTCATAGTTTTTTTTTTTTTTTTTTGCATTGGTGATAAAATTTGTGTCTGCTTTGTCAATTTGAAACTTGCATATTAATACATTTAGAAAATGTATTCAGCCTCAAGTAGGAAGTCTTCAATACCCTTAAGGATGATAAAATACTTTTTGTTCCTGAAGGAATTATTTATATATTATGTGCTTCTCTCTCATCTTTGATCCTTAGCTAGTGTGGGTTTGGATGCTTGTACAAAGTAGTCTAATATAATTTGTAACTTTCTCAATTACTTCTTTTGCTAATATAAAGTAGGCATAGTCCAGTGAACAGTACACTTTTATTTTTCAAAGCTACAAAGATACAAATTGTGGCGTTTCTGTTTTTTCAAAACTACAAATTGTGGTGTTTCTGTTGCYTTTTTTTTTTTTTTTTTKGAATCTTGTAATGTCTCTYTTTCTACTCTTACAGTTCAGTATCAGAAGAGACTTTGTTAGAAGCCTTACTAGCTTTTTCTGCCACACCGAAAGGACTGTTTCTACTTCAGAGTACAGGGGCCATGAATGACTGTGTGACTTTTATGTTCAACAGTATGTCAAGAAAAAAGCAGGTAAGTGTAACAGAATATGTACATTAGTTCTTTTTTTAATTACTGTAATAAAATAAGAAAGAAAACAATAAGAAGCAAATAAAACCATAAACCGTTTTTATTTAATTTTTGCCAAAAGTAATTTAGTATGTGGCTTATTAATCTTGATACTTGTCATATAGATTTAATTTTGTTGCATGTTGCTCATCTTCAGAATGTCAAGCATATATTTAGCTGTGATAAGTTTGAAATGAGAAGGTTTATTTTTTTCTTGTTGTTTTTCTTCTAAGTTCAAGTTTTTCTAGCCCAGGCAGATTGGTGATAAAAACTAGGTACCAAATGCAGTATTTACAGTGTTAACAGGTTAAAGATGAAGAATTTATATTTTTACATGCAAAAACAGATAATGATAGTTAAGTCTTACTGAATGGTTATACTACATGTCCCAAATAAAATATTTATCATTTCTAATTTGATACTTCCCTTCGTAAAGATGTTTGTTTTGTAATCTGACCATGGCAAATCTTTAGCGTGTGGTTTTTATGCATTGTCCAAATCTAATGCAGATTGATTTCTGTAAACAGAGATTAGTATTTAAGAGTTCCATGCATGATGATATCACTAACACTTGGCTCCTTTTATGTTACTAACAGACAAGTGACTGTGAAGAGTCTGGTAATGGAATGATTGTTAGCCAAATAGCAACAACACCTGCGGGTGCAGTAGCTCTGCAGAGTTCAGGTAATTAGAAGAACTGTTTTATTATGAATAGTTTCTTGCTATAGCCTCCAACATTAGAAAAAGATTTTGAGAATTATGTTAAAAAAAATGAAGTGACTGCAATAGTTGTGTAGTATTAGCAAATGTCTTGATTCCTTCCTGTTAGAAATTCTTTCAAATTCTTAAGTAATCCACTTGTCTTGATGCAGTTATACTTTTTCTTACAGTATATAATATCTTTATTCTATGGTTTGATTTACCAGAAATTTTCTGTAAATGCTTTTATGGCTGTTAAGAGTAAGCTCCTTACAAGTTACAAGTGATAATTTAACCACAGATGAGAATTAGTTAAGTGTTGAATTCTACAAGKGGCGTACCATTTTCCAGGGCTCAAAGACTGCTCAAAGAGTGGGATAGTGCACGGCCCGTAATGTCATTTTTTTTCCGATATACTACTGTAGTGATCTGGAATTGAGTGGCTTTTGTTTTGTTTTGTCTTGTTTTTTGAATTCATATGTGCCAGCCCATGGGAAAAAGTCCCTTCAGATTCGTTCAAACTAACGGTTGTGATAGTATACAAGGGCCTGCGTATTCTGTATGTTAGCAAGAGTCTTACCAATATAAAGCAGGATCTTAAGTTGTTAAAGACACCCATGAGGTACAGAAGTTCTCTCTCAATACCTGTAAATGGTTGATCTGTTATGAAAGTAATTAACTGAAAGACTGCCACRACAGCAGACAACAAATTCTGCTAGTCAAGGAAGCTAAACTGGTTAATTGTTTGTTATTTACGTTTTGGGGATCTTTCTGAAATTAAGAAGTGGATGTACTTGACTAACTCCATCTGTCATGGTTAAAATTCTCAGCCAAGTCACTTCTTGAGGCCTTTGGCATCTGGTGGTAGACCAGAAATAAACAGTGTCAAGTTCAATATTGATTTTTTTTTTTCAGCCTTGAGGGAAGGTTGTGCTGTGTTTGTGAAGTTGTTTACTAACAGTCATTTACATCTGGAGATGTCTGAGTTAGATGTCTGTTTTCCTCCTTCCTTTTTCATTTAATAATTAACATTTTAGATTCAAAGAATAATAATTTTCAGTGCTTTGAAACTTATAGTATGTTTTTATTTATTGGTAAAATTAAGGAAACAATAAATTAATTAAAGTAAATTTTGTAGTATGAAACCATAGGACAAACACTAGAGAAGTGCGGATCTATAGGAGTTAAYGTGTTAAGATTAAAAGCTTGCTTTTGGCGGAAAGTAAAGTTTATATAAATATCATCCTAAACTTAAAAAATATTCTTTGCAAACTGCTGTTAAGCTGAGTATAAGCAGAACACTGTAAAAAGGTAGTTTGACTGAAGAATTGTGCGTAGGGAGAATAAGATGTTTCTTAATGTGATGTTTTTGCCACTCATGACTGGAACAAAAATTTGCTTTAGGCTTTATAAAAGCACTTGTAACTGAAGTATGGTCTCTGCTGGAATGTGGAAAAGACGATGTGAGGATAACTCAACCCAAATCTTTTCCAGTAGATCCTATTGACCAAAGCTGTCAAAAGGTAAGAAGTTACTTGAGGGAGGAGAGAATAATTTAGTAATACTTTTCTGCGCTGGCATAGAATACGATGTTATATTTTCATACCATTCTTATACCTTTCTGAGTTGTTTCTATTGCAACTGTCCTTGTTTCTAGGTATGTGGGACAAAATTGGTGAAGTGTGTCARTCAAATAAGTAGTTATTGAAAGAGTTGTGTTGCGCAGAGGGTCACAATGCCAAGGTTCCAAAGTCAGTATAAAATAATAACTGTGATGAAAGTGAAAGTCTTAAAATACTGTCCATTAGTTCAAATATCTGAATATTGTGGAAAGATCAGTTATCTGGGTGTTTTAAGAATATGCCATGTTCCTCTGAATCTTACAACTACACAATAAATTATTATAGCCTTCAAAAGAATTCTAAATTCCCAGAATTATATTTCATCTGCACCACTGGCAAAAAAACCCTCAGTTTTTACTAAGCCATCTGCCTGTGTAATTTTTACAGTTAATGCATATTTCACAGATATTGCTGCCCTTTTAGACTACAGGTAGACCTGCCAGTTCTGCAGCATTGTTTTGGACAGCTCTACCCATGTCAATTTTCTCTTCCATAGAAGATAACAAACTTGAATTAAATGCCAAGCTATTTTATAAATACGTTTGTTTATACTTCATTGATTAACATCTTTCCTTCCCCATTTTTTTCTTATTTTTCCTTCACTAGTCTTTTCTGTCTCTGATAAACCTGCTCACTTATCCTGCAGTTTTCGAACTCCTGAATAAACAACATATACCAAATAAACCCATGTATTCACTCCGTGAAATTCCTACAGATATAATTGTAAGTATGCTTTTTCTTTTGAAATAAAAGATAATATTTCTATAAAGACACTTTTCTCAAGAGAATAATTAATCATAAAATAAATTATTTCTTCTTATGACTGAAAGTTGTTGAAGTTTTCTGCATTTTGTAATATATACAGCATGAGGGCAGTATGTGCACATATCACTTTATGGTAACCTAAATTTTCATTTAAAATTTATTGTCCAATTTAAAGAGCCAATTTCTTGTAATAGAAATGTGCTTTTCAGCGAAATGTGCCTTATGTGCATGTGCCTACAGTTGCATGCCTACACATGTGTTTTATATTGTATTAATTTAACACATGTGTTTTATATTGTATTAGTTTATCACAGTATCTAGATTCAAACAGAACATTAGAAATTCACCCCTTCTAAATAGTGCATTCACACAAATATTAAATCAATAGTTGGAAATTTATTGATGAACTTGTATTTCARTCTTGTACTATGATAGTAATACTAGTTTACATTTCAGTATTATTCTGTATTATTTACATATCCTCTGTGACTGTACATCTTGTATGTTGAAATATCCAGTATTTTGTAGTAGTTAATATCCTTTAACCAACTACAATACTTTTTTTTTTTTCCCTACCTACAAATGACAAGCAATTGAGTTGCAATTAAAATTAAATCTTTGCTAATGAGTCCACACTTTTAATTGATGTTGCATGAAAGTGTTCAGTGCAAACTCTGGATTGATAGTGCTTTAGGTCGTTTAGGCAGTCTGTATTGTAGTAGTGTTTATTGTGTTTGGAAGCTTTTTTGTTGTTGTTCTGTAGGACTCTTTGGGTGATTTCAGGAGGAAAAGCAGTGTTAGGTTTAATTCATCCAATCTTCTCAGTGTTGATATAGCCACTGTGGACATATGGACAATATGGACATATAAGCATATGTCCAACTATGGATGTTTTCTTCAGTAATAATGTTTTGTAAGCTGCTGGGAACAGGAGAGATATATGCCAAAGATGGTATATATTTGAGAGCTATTAGATTGGAGAAGGTTGGACAACAATTTTGTGGCTTTTGGAGGACTGTCACTTAGATTTGTGAGGAACTTCAACAGTTTGGGTTTTTTTATGTCTCCRAGAATAGCAATACTGGTGTTACTGTTGAAAGTTACCTGAACTTGAAAAAAGTTGAATGTAGGTRTTTTGGATGGGGCTTGGTTCACCTAACTATTGTTTAAATGACGTTTGTGTAAGTCTAAGATAAACACCCAGAATGAAGTAGCTAACAAAGAAAATGGGTCGTTTAAGGGTTCATTCATCTAGCCATGGTTTAAA
Source organism: Nothoprocta perdicaria (assembly GCF_003342845.1). Taxonomy (NCBI): domain Eukaryota; kingdom Metazoa; phylum Chordata; class Aves; order Tinamiformes; family Tinamidae; genus Nothoprocta; species Nothoprocta perdicaria. The sequence continues at coordinate 181,421 of NW_020454350.1, read as the reverse complement.
TCTAATGGATGAGACTAAGTACTTAGAAAACTGTGGAGACTGGGTGGACATAGTTACTGCATGGTTATTGCAACTGTGCTTCTGGTCACTGACTGCAAATAATTGAAGTTATAACCAGATATAACTTTGACCATAAAGCAAAGTAAAAGCAATTCAAGTGTCACTACAAGATTTGGAATAAAGTCTTCTATCAGATGTTATCTGAGTATGTAGGGATAGATGTAGGAAAGCCAGAGCCATTTTGAAGTTTAAGCCAGCAAGGCTTGTTGAGGACAGCAAGAAGGGCTTTATTGTGAGTTTTAATTTTGTTGATTTGTTTTGTTTATCGCTGAATGGAAGAAAGATTTTCTTTGCAGTGCTTTCCCCCAGCCTTCCTGTACTGGGCTCCCCAGTATAAGTGGGATGTAGAGCTTCTAGAGAGGGTCCAATGGAAGGCACTAAGGGACTGGAGCACCTGTCTTATGAGGAAAGACTCAGTGAATTCGGCCTGTTTAGCCTGGAGTAGAGAAGGTTGAGAGGCGATCTGATTAATATGTATAAATACCTGAAGGGTCAATGTAGGGAGGGTGAGACCAAACTCTTCTCAGCCAGTGATAGGACAAGGGGCAGTGACTATAAGTTGAAATAGAAGAAGTTCCATCTGCATGTGAGGAAGAACTTCTTTTCTGTGAGGATGACAGAGCCCTGGAACAGGCTGCCCAGGGAAGGTGTGGAGTCTCCTCTAGAGGTCTTCAAAATCCGCCTGGATGCCGCCCTGTGCCCCGTGCTCTGGGTGTCCCTACTAGAGCAGGATGGTTGGACTAGGTGGTCTCTAGAGGTCCCTTTCAACCTTTACCATTCTGTGATTCCCCAGCCTTCTCCAGAAATCTAATAGGTAAAATGTAGTTTTACTTTATTTTAAATAAGATTACTTTTTAAGAGGACAGTTTGCTTTGGCAACCTTTTTCTTTTTTTCCCCCTACTGTKGTGGTATCTGCTTCATTGTCTTTATGGAAATAGAAATTTTAATTCATTTCATGAAAGTATGGATCCTAATTTGTTTTTCTAATACAATACTGAAATGACTCATTGATCCAAACAGCTGAATAATAATTCCCTCTGCTGTCTCTGGCCATGCTTATTAAATCAAAATAAAACAAAAGTTTGGATTTGATCCAGATGTTATAAAGCCTGTAAAGACTCTTCTGTTTGTTTCTTCTGACCATAACATAGCAATCAATTTCTAAGAAGATAACATCAATGGATATTTTTGTTCAATTTTCCTATTTTTTTTAATGAAGTTGTTACTTCAGAAACAATTTGGATATGCAGTAATGCTAGGGGAATTTATGGAAGAAATGCAAAGCAGCCTTAGATCATTGTCTATTAGGTTAAGCTCTGTATCCTGAAGGAGATGAGACTCAACATCCAAGCCAAACCTGGCTACCCACAGAACTCATGACTGTGCATCAAAGCACTTAGTACCATCTGGAGTTAGGGAAGGATTTATAGAAAGGTTTTGCCTTTTCCGCCTGATATGGCTTATCCTTCTTAGTGCCTCCTTCAAGGCATGCATGATTTTTTAAAATTTATTTTCTTTTGACAGGATATCATTGACAGGCTTATAATTTTGAATTCAGAAGCAAAAATTCACTCCCTGTTCAATTATGAGCAATCACATATATTTGGTCTGAGGTAAGATGCTCTTTTTTTTTTTTTTTTTTTTTTTAATCTTTTGGTCACAATAAACAAAGAGCATACAGCATGTTTGTGTGCATTGCTTCCAATAAGTTAATGTTGTTTGGGTTTTGATATGCATGAAAGTGAAATTCACTTTTTCATATTCAATCAATAGAAAAATTGAATGAAAAAATACATCCTACAAAATGAGTAGGGATTGCTATGAGAATAGCAATGAATCTAATCTTGTTACAGTAAATGGATATATTGTAATATGACAAACAGTAATAGAAATTGCTTATTGTTATTTTGTCTAGTTGATTGAAAAAGAAATGTAGTACATCCATCATAATGTATAAAACAAAAATCATACCAAAGTACTAAAACATTTGTTTTTATTGTATCATGCTTCTATCTGGCTTTGTTTTGTCTCTTTGCATTTTTTTTAATGTATCAGTTAAGTTATCACTGTTTTCACCAATACTTATTTTGAGAAGTAGAACTGGATCCAAAATACTTCTAGAATCTGGAGGAACACTTCAAATGTGCTTACTCTGTCATGCTCATTTAAATGTGTTATAATATCTTAACATAGAAATCATAGTTTCTCTGTTTATTAATTTATTAATTCACACTTTCATTAATAGTTTATGCAGTATATACAGTACAGATGAAACAAAATGTCTGTTGGATTGCAATTCATAGTATAGAAAATACTTCTTGGGCAGGATAAAGGTCAGTGGATTATATACTTCCAAGTTAGCTCTCTGTAGCCATATTTATGCAGTAGTATGAGAATAAAATGATTGTATAATAYGGAATCAATAACCATAATTTATAGTGCAACTTGTTGATAAGGATGAGCATGAAGGAGATGAGCCGTGACAAGGTTTGGAGTTGGGAGATGTATGGTTTAGTCCCGTAACTCAGGAATTACATACACTGTTTTGGAAGAATTCACTACCTGAATGAGAGTGAGAAGTCCTAAAACAGAATTAGAAAGCAAAGATGTTATTAGGTGTTCAGGATTATCCTGACTTCATAGGAGACTTGGCAGAACTCCCACTCATTTAATGAGGCATAACGGTAAGTGAGGTGTTCAGAAGTTTAAAATACCCATTTGCTTTTAGAATGCTTTCCACCTTCGTAAGGTGCTGCCTTAAAGAGGTAAAGGAAGAGAGTTCAGAGTAAAGGAAGAGATATTGGGAACCTTCTTGGTTACRGGTTTCTGAACGCAGAAGCAGTTAATACCCATAATGTAAGACACGGTGTTACACAAGTTGGTGAATCCTGTGTTTAAGTTGTGTTGAATGTCTAGAATATTTTTAATAAGGCCTATATCTGGTGAGGCAACTGAACTATGCCTAACTGCTTGTATGAGCGACATAACTAGTCCATCCATAATCACCTAAAAGAAATCATATAGTTAAGTAGATAAGTCAAAAAAAAAAAAAAGAAGTAGATAAAAAGTAGTAGATACCTTCATTATTATTAAGTCGTAATCAAATAAAGGAAAGATTATTAAAAGTTTAAATGTCACTTTCAATAGTGACTTTTTCTTCTGCAGAGATTTTGGCATCTCAGTAATTCCAAGACTTCATATTTCACGCTTACCAGATTCAGTCTCTACTGTAAAAGAACTCTCTTCCCCACTGCTTTTTTRATTGTCTTTTGTGTGAAAACAAGCAAAATGCAATTTAGGTATTATGAAATGTGCTTGTGCATATCACAAATAATCTAAGAATTTGTTTTCTTAGTAAGTAAATGGCTTTTCAAGAGTATGCGGGGCTTGCTACACAACCTTTTTTTTAATAACAGGGAGTAAGCACATACCAGCCTTTGACTGTGACTAATTCAACTGCCAGCACAAAGAAAATCTGTACTATTATATAGCTATTCAGAGTTCCCTATTGAAATCATCTTGGAATTCTGGCTTATTGTTGCATGTGCCTTGCTGTTTACAGTACTAATGCTTGCAGGAAAGTCTTACCTATATTACTTTAATTTGAAAGGTCTGGAGTTTGTAAAAAAAAAAAAAAAAAAAAAAAAAAAAACACTAAAAGAAACTAAGTTCCTGAAACTTTTCTTTTTCAGATCTGTTTTATCTTCCAGGTTATAGTCTTAAGTTTTTTAACTCTTGCTAAGTTCCAAGTAGCTACAAATCAGCATATTTGAATGTTAAGCATGTTTAGCAATTTCTGCAATTTACAGTTACATTTTTCTCCGTGTGTATACTATGCCCAAGTGATTTAAAATATTTAAAATTTAACATTTATAGATTAGTTTATAGTCTGTTTAATCAAAAACAGGCATGTCAATATGTGCTTGTGATGATACATTGTTTTCTGGCAGTTGTTTGTTTTAATTTTGAATAAATATGAATTCTGAATTTCCAACTGCTCCTGTGGAGCACGATCTTGCAAAGGCTCAGCTTTCAGCTTTCCTGTTGAAGCTTGCCTGCCCTGCTCGGGGTGTGCATCCAGTCAAAGAGGTGTTCTGGGAGAAGCTAGATAGCAGTTTTCCACAGTCTGTGTCTTGCAGGCTGTCACAAATGCTCTTCAGAGTATGTTTGTATAGACTAGGCCCTTTGATCAAAGTGTAATACTCAAGTTTCATGGTAGGTTTTTTCCTAGTAGGAGTCTATTTTTGTAATTCTTAACTTGAAAGTAAGTATCCCCATGTAAGATGCTTCTCTAGCTCTTCTGTCTAGTTTAACAGACATGGATGGTTTTCAATTCCTGATTCTTTTCTAGGTCATTGTGTTTGGATCCATAAGGTGTTTGGATCCAAAAAGGGACTGTAGATAGACTTGGAGCCCTTTGAATCTTGAAGGATCAAGACAGTGTAATTTTMTGAGAGCGCTTCTAGGTTTATGTTTTCTAGCTGAGGGTTAAACTCTAATCTCATTTGTATAGTACAGATTTTTCTAATCTGATATTCCTTAGATTTCAGCTATCCTGATATTCTTCTAGAACAAGATTTATTCACTTGAAGCCCCTTTTCAGTTCATGGTTTTTACTCAAAATGTGAAGAAGCCAAGAGTGAAAGTACGTAGGCAGTTCTTAATTTGAGTATAGAAAGAATTTCAAACTGTCTTCTTCAAAGCAGATTTGGGCTTGTTCAGCAAGTCTCTCAATCACGTAAGGTTGGTCAATAAAAGAATGCCGAAGGCTCTTTCAGCCACTCTTTTGTGCAGCCTGAACGTGTGGGTACAGAGCAACTCATGCAAAATTCTCTGTAGTCACGGTACTTCAGAAGATTCTGAATGTAGACTGTCATCAGAGCACAAATTTCAGAAAAAAAAAGGAATTTACAGCAATAATCAGACTAATGCATTTTTAACATACTGCACATGCAGAGAATTTTCTTAGTTTAATAATCAACTTTTATTTCTTTGACATGAGTATACCCAGTGATAGTGTCTTGCAAGCTATTGGACATGAGAGCAATTTCCTGAAAAGTGTGACACTAGAAATGTTGGCCACCTTCCTTTTAAAGCTGAGCTCCTCTTTGGGTTGCTGTGAGTTATGTTAAGAAAGGAATTAAGTAAACGCTAGTAACATTTTTTCTTTCAGAATGATGAATTGTATGGTATCAAGGCAACTTAGCTAATGTTTCAGCACAGTGAATACATCCAYGAGTTATGAGCTTTTACAGCCTGTCCAGAAAATATATGCATAACATATATTTTGAAACCCTCCTCCTACAGCAAAAGCATTTAAGTAGTGAATTTTCTCTGAATTTTAGAGTGAAGCTTTGTTATTTACTTGATGAAAAGGTGACAAAGTTTCAATYTTTCACCTTGGATAAACAACATACTGCCCCTAAAAAGTATCAGTATTCCAAGTTTAGGCCAAAGGAGGTCTGAAGATACCCAGTAGATGATCGCTTGCATAAAAGCAAATGGAGAAATATTGCCTCTGCCTCTGGGAGAGGCAGAGATGATGAGCAGTGGAAGGGGATCAGAGTTGGCCTCTGGGGAGCTTTGCAAAAACTTTCTCCTTGTTTGACAGAGTACATAAATAACATATACAATTACTGAAATATGGTTTGTTTTCTTTTTGCAGATAACTGTGGAAAATATATGCAGTAGGTTTCTGAATCATTCAAAAAGACAAAAAAAACCCTTTCTTTGTTTAGAGATCTTACATACATACAGCGTTCTCTAGTTTTGTTCAGTAGCTCATTATAAGTGAATATAATCTTAAATATTATTAAATCCAAAGATCTTTGGTATGTACATTCAAAATCAGAAGAATGTTTRTTGGCCCCACACTTGTTCTTGGGAATGCCTCATTTTAATGGGCTCCAAGAGGCAGTGATGCTGCTGTGATCAAGAGTTTGGCTATCCACAGAAACAAGGCTAAACCAATTCTCAAAATATCTTTATTTTACATATACTGGCATAGCCAGTACTGTCCAGTATGTTTGATGGTTCTTTTCACCATCCATTTTTGAGTGACAGGGACAGTATCTCTACTTTTGCAACAAAAATTGGATGCTGTTGGTTAAATGTACTCAAGAAACCTTTCTCATGGTAATGACATGGCCTCCACTTGTGTAGTAGTGGCAACGTGTGGTCGCCCTAAGTTAGTATCTTCCCTAAGTTAGTATCTTCCTGTTCTCTCTGCTCATTTTTAGTGACCTTTGTTTTATCAGTGTCTCTGCATTTCTCCTTAGAGATCTGTTCCTGCTTCTGCCTCTTAT
>NW_020454350.1:152698-174920 GCF_003342845.1 Nothoprocta perdicaria | reverse complement strand
TTTTCTGGAGATCTTCCAAACCCACTTGGATGCCACCCTGTGCCCCATGCTCTAGGTGACCCTGCATGTGCAGGGGGTTGGACTAGATGATCTCTAAAGGTCCATTCTGTGATTCTATATTTCTATGAAGTGTACTGTCTGAGCCCTTCCCTGCCCTGAACTTTTATCTCCTTTGTGCATTTGTATTTCAGAAGCAAATTTCTCCTTTCTCCTTTGAGCTTTTTGTATATGATCAAAGTTCAAAGCARATAATATTTGAACAGTTGAAGAAAATCAGTTAATTTGGTTTTGAATCTTGCTGAAAAGATGGAATTTTTAATGTATTTTAGAATTTATTTTTAAAGTAGAAGGTAGAATTATCAAATGAAACATTGTTAAATGTGGAAATACAATTTAATTTTATAGTATATATTTGCCCGGTCTTTGTAGCCTCTTCATCAAAGTGTGTACTCCATGTAGAGAGGATAGTGAGACCACTATGGTCTGCTGCAATTCTTAGGTCTCAAACATCAAGGGAAAAAAAGCAACACAAAACAGCAACTGCATTCAGGCATACTCAGAAATAGGCAGACTATAAAGTGTTAATTTATATTTATTATTTTACTTTTAGTATATACTTGTAATATTTTGGAAGATAGAGGAAGAGTTTTATCTTTTAATGTCTGTACTTTAAGGACTGTTTTTTTAATTATATTTTTCAGTGTAGATGAAAATTTCAGTAGAAATTACAGCAGAGATTGCTTACATTAGGAACTCATCTATTTTGTCATTTATCCTACCACTGTCCCTTCTTACCCAACTCTGTTTATATTTTGATTTGATTATTTTTTTTCTTCTGCCTTCTGTACCAGAGGAGATGTTATAAACAAGTGGTTTTCACTGCTGGAAACCTTAGTCAGATCCTTACCATTAAAAGTTATCATATTTAGCAGAATGAATTGTGTATCTTCATAATGATTCCAATGCTCTGCGTGTGTATTTTTCTTTCTTCTATGAAATAATAATTATTGTAGTTGAACCATCATTTCTCCTTTTATGCCTTAAGGAAATACTGGGAATGATCCAATGTAAGGAAATAGCTAATAGAAAATCRATCTCGAAGAGGATTGAAGCTGAACAGATCAAAGTTACTTACAAAAAGTGGTCTTGGCTATTGGTATATTCCTTGGCTATGATTTTGTGAATTTGCAGTATTAAATTACCCCCAGAATGGCTTGCAAATTATTGTTGACTGTAGAAGCATATTGAGAATTATGTGGAAGAAAACTACCATTGACTAACAGTCCAGAAGTTTCACACTATACATAATGCCTAGTTCCAATAAAATCTTATGTAGAAGGAAAATATAATGGTAAGGCTTCTTTTATGATGTGGTTAATGGCTGTGGTAAATAGAAAATAAGAATAACAAGAATATTTAGTCATACCATTTTCCATGAATAAGAGGTTTCCAGTGAGAAAATCCTGTTGCTGTATTAGAGTGAATAGTGTTAAAAAAAAATACAATTTGGATTGCCTTTGCTGATGTTTTCATGAAATATATTGAAGTAGAGCACTATCACTGCTAATTTGGCCTAAAGTTATAAAAGAAAATTGTATTTAATGTGCCATGTGCTGTCGTGTGGTCTTGTGATTATTAACTTAATTTACCACAGCTGTTCATTTCTGACCTTTAAAAGAAAAAAAACTCCCAAACAGATGCATTGTTTTTGTTGCATGTTAAATCTTTTGTTGCTTTTGATCTGTGTTAAATCAGATTACACGGAACTGCTTAAAGAAATACTCTCTAATGGAAATACGTATTTTTATCTTGATTTTATTTTCCCCAAGGATAACTTGATTCTAAGTTGCCTTACCAGCCCATTGCTGTGTAATTTCTCCGTTTCACACAGAATGTCTTATTAAGTCTGTGTCAYGCTTCTTTTTGCAGTACAAACATAAAGCAGGCTGAGCTGAACAGTGAATGTTTTCTCTGCTTGTTCAGTGCACAGGAAAAATCCATTGGGAACCTCTGTCTGTTTACTTAGGGCTGTGCCACTTGAGTAGCTAAAAAGGATATTAAAACTTGCACCCGACTTGGTTCGGTCTGGATATCTTCAGGCTTTTGCTTCTAATTTCTTTCTATTTTGAGATATCGTAAACATGTTCACCTTTGTTTTATTCTGCATTACTGGACTCCTGACTGAAGTTCCGTCATTTCAATGTGTCCTTCTGCAGGTTGTTAAATGTGTTATGCTCTGAGCTCAACACCCTGTTACTGTTAGAGACTCAGTATAAAGTGTCGCAAGTTTTACTAACTGCTCAGGAGGAAAATGTCATAGAAACTTCTGAAGGACAAGGGTAAGATGTGACCGATAAAAATGTTATTTCAACATGAAAGCATTTTTCCTTAAAAAGTCTTTGTACCTTGCTGACTATACTCATACAAATGCTGTCACTAAAATTATCTTCTAAATGTTGTGAAATATGGTTTTCAAACTATTAAATATTATACTGTATAACATGCTAAATGCATCATCAAAACCCTGATTTCTGTATTTATAACTTAACTCTCCAACTTCTGTGACTTCTCATTGCTGACTTTTAACTAAAATTGCATGATACATCTTTTCAAATGGAAAAGTATGAGGAAAAATCTATTTGCGGAGCAGTGATGGATGTTTATTTAGTTGAAGATAGTTTATTTCCTGTTCCTCAGCTTGTTGAGTATTAGGAAGTTTCCACTGCCTTTGTTTACTGTATGGGACAGGTACAGAGCTTAAATCAAACTATGGGACAAAAGTCAACAGAAGCAGAGTGTTGTTACATGCCTGTTGCTGCTGACCTCCATTCCATAAACAGAGGTTTAGAAACTTGGTGTATAAAACATGGATTTTATTCCTTTTAAAAACTTTTGTAGCTGGAACTACACAGTGATTTCAAACATKTTGGGTGTGCCTTTAGTTCTTAGTAATTCTGTGTTTTCAAGGAAGCAGAAATTTGCTGCTTGACCAAATCAGGAGCTAAATTTGACCTGATATTGAACTGTCTTCTACCCTGACTGATCAAGGGGGCAACAATTTTGAAATTTTCTACTAATGACCACTAATTTCTTAAGTGTTTCCAGTTGAGTAGTAGGTAGGAGGAGCAAAAAATGAGGACAGCATTTTCACACATCTCAGGGTAGTTCATATTTCTATTTATTTCTTCATGTTTATGTGTTGTCCAAGTCTTGGTTTAACTCTGGTGTGTCTCTAGGGTTATTTTTGTTCTTTAATGAWTTCTGGCATGAATGATGGTAAATCAAAGCGGTTCTGATTATTTTTATTTTTTTTTCCTAACAGAGATTTTATAATTGATGGTCTGTCAATTGAGAGAAATCATATTCTTGTTAGAATAAATCTTATTGGAGGACCACAGGAAAGGATTTTACCTTTAAGAGTCCTGGATAAGGTCAGAGCACAAAGTTTAAACATTTCTCTTTTCTTAACGCCTGCCTTTATTAAGTGAAAAATTTTGTTGGTAGTTCAGCATATTACTTAACATTAAGAAATGCATCTTACCTTTAGTTTTATAAAGACCTGCCAGAGTTTCTAAGAAGAGATGTGCGGAGAAAAAAAATGTATTATTCCTTGTAGCAGGTGTTCAGCTGTTGCCTAGAAAATGACATGTTCAAATGAGTGTATTTAAATGCTGCTTCTGCCATTATGAAAATGAATGCGGTTTGTATATGTTTATATTTTTATATTCCTGAGTTTTCTTCATTAGTTTTCCATCTGTTAAATCTTCTTCTTATGTGATTGTTTCTCCCTGCCTGTGTTTTCATCTGCAGTATCTAATACTTGCAACTGTCATCGCTGCTCCAACAACACAGTGTTCATTAAGCGGTTCCTTTAAGTGCTCTCCCTCTCACGGACTGTCACTCGTAGGAAGATGAGATGCAAATTACTGTCAGCATAGCAAAGACAGAGAGATCAATGTATAAAAATGGAAATACTTTGTATACAATGTATAAAAATGGAAATGTTCTGTTTTGTTTTTTTTTTTTGTGTGTGTGTGTGTGTGTATATATTCGTTTGTTTCTTTTGAAAACTGCAATTTTTCTTTTTGTCAAGAAAAAAAGAACTAAAAGCTGTCAGTGGTGTTTACTAGCACAGGTTCTGGTTGAAGTTCTTTTGGATTTATATATCCTATAACTTTAATTGTGGAGTATCAACTTAAATACTGGTATTGTGGAATATTTTTTCTTAAGTACTAGTATCAAGCGTAGTTTCGGTGCATAGGCAATAATTCAGTGAATTTTACTTCAGTGTTAACCAAGCAACTGCTGCTAATACATCTCCTAACTCAATTTTTCTGGTTGTGTTTCTAGGGCAGTGATCCATATCCTTGGCCAATGTTTTCATCGTTACCTTTGCCAAGGTGCTATGTTTTGAAAATCCCTAAGAAAGCTGATTTCAGACAAGGTACAGAACATGCAAATTGTGTAGATGCCAAGCATCTCTGATTTTAGTTCCTTCTCTTCAGTTTTTAATTTCATAGATACTCCGAGATCTTTTTTGGCTGTATGTTTTTGACTGCATTTGTAGCTAAATAAGTTGATTTTGCTTATCTTGCCTTGTGCAACCTGCAAACCTCTATTTAGTAATCTAATCATTATGCAAACTTCAAGATTAACCTTTTGGCCAGGCTCAGGTGGCTGACTCACGAGATATATTCTGTCTCTAATAACTGAAGGAAGACAGCACAGTTAAGCTACATGTTTTTTGTGGGATCTTTTTGTTCCTTATATTTTCAGACTTTGGTGGTGTGTGAAACAGGGAGTATTTAGGATAGTTGTTTTCCACATTGAACATCAGTTGGAGTGTGGGCAGACTGAAGAATCCTTTGAAGACCTATCTAGGCAGTAGTTGAATTCATCTCGAAAAATCTCTTTTTTCAAACTTTAATTTGTATAAATTATACAGAAACAACCTGGTAAATTGTCATAATAAATTAACTATTTGTGTCTGGTCGTATTCACTATACCCTTGAGATATGCTTATTCTTGAATTTCTTTAGATTTTCAAAAGTGCAAGAAATTAGGAGCGTGCATTATAAGTAGATCAAAGGTAAAATATGCTGTTCATAGATATCTAGAAAAATAATACTATTAAAGGAATTGACAAATTTATTAGAGTAAATCAGTCTAACTGCCTTCCATGATGAGACAAATTATACAAGAAGAGAAAAATGTCCGAATCTTTACCTTAGTAATATTGTTACATGGTTCTCAATACAATTTTCATAGGCCAAGGATTAAAAAGAGGTTCTAGATCAAATCACTATAAAATAGTTGTAAATCTATTAAAAAAAAAATCTTTAAGGAGACCTTAACTGTATTAAGGAGATATTAACTGCTGTTATCAAACTAGAAAATTAAATTTTGACAAATCCCACGGAATCTTTCTCAGCTTTCTCAGTTGGAGCAACTGTGTCACTCATACGTAGCAAGTTGGATAATGGCACGCAGGTCGTATTTCTGAGTTTTGGGGATGACAACCARCTGGAAGCAGAACTTGGTGAAATCTTGTCAAATAACACTGAATTTGCTAAAAAAGAAGCTTTGAGGGTATTCCGTCTGGGACAGAGAGGAGGTTATTCTTCCCATCAGCTGAGGCCGGTGAGTCCTTGGATGGAGCACCTCTAGGCTACCCTGGGCACCATGTTCTGAGGAAAATACACATTGATTCTTGGAGAGATTCTGCAGCACAGTGACAAGAATCTTTAGTGAAGTGAATTACAAAGTTCACATATGCGAACTTTGAAGCATGATATGTGAGCACAGATTGAAATAATTGGGACTGTCTGATGCTGAAGTGATGCAAGTGTCTGATTATATAAGAGGGGGTTGTAAAGAGGGCAGATGGATTTGGTTTCCGTGCCCCTTTGCAGAAAAAGGAGTAGTCGGTTGAGCTGGCAAAAAAGATTTGTCACAAATTAATAAGAAATTCATTCAAACTGCATCTGGGAAAGATCATGAAATATTTGTTGGAGATTTCATGAGTATCTCTTCTGAAATGGTGAATGTTCACAATCTGTGTTGTTAGGCAACACTTGGCTATTAAAACCTCAGAGCTAGACAAGCAGTTACTTGATTTTAATTCTGCTTCAGTGAAAGGTGAACAGGGCTCCTACAGAGCTCACGAATTAGCAACCATGMAAACACTCATGCCCTCTGTAAGGGTGGAAGTAGATTTGTTATATTTGTAATATTGCTATATGTATCACTAATGAGCTGTGGCCAGCACAGTATTTCTGCAGTATCCTAAAGAGGTCTGTATTTGAATTGAGTACTGTGGAGTTTATGTAAACTGTGTGGTAACATTCCTGTCCTCTTGACAGTAGTTTATATTACATGGATAATTAAAACCACTGGATTCTTAGCGCTGTGTGAGAATGTAGCACTAATTTGAGTGAAATAGAAAAGGTTGTAAGTACAGACTTCATTCTCTCTGCCTTGACCTCTCATTTACCTCCATTGTTTTTTCCCAGGAGGCAGACACCTGAAGAGAAGCTCACCTTTTCTTTTTCCTTTCAAAATTGGTTCCTCRTTCTATTATTGTGCTGCTAGCTGTGAAAATATATCCTGAGATTTTTTTATCAGTGGTGGTTTGGGGTTTTTTGTTTGTTTCTTGATGTGTTACTTGGTAAGTGATGCTGCGGAATGGATATTGCAGAGTGCTGAGGAAGGAGGAAATGCTGTTTACAAAGGTGCACACAGAAATGGCATTACTGCCTCTGAAGATATTTTCTTCTGACCCTTCCTTCAGATGCTGTTGAAGGACGGATGCAATAAAAGAACCTTTATTTCCTAGGTGTCTCTGTTAAATGAAGGTTGTCTTTCTGGGGGCAAGCTGAAATTACTGGGTGAATATTTTGAATCCAGACTGACTGTTGTTCTCTGAAGAGGTGGTGGATTATTGAGGTCAGGGAGCTTCCTTTCAATGAAACCAGACCTTATGTAGCTCAAGGAAGTAGCTGGGGTAACAGAAGCCATAGATAAAGTAGCATGCTAGATGTTTGGTGAAAAAGGTTTTTGCACATTGAATTTTCTGCTGAGAAAATTAAGTAAATATTTTTTTCTTCTATCCCTTAATTCTTTTGAAGGTCTGTAGTAAAATGCATCAGTAGAACCTTTCTGGTTTGAACAGCTGGGTAGGGGCATGATTAATTAGCTGTAGGAGAAACCAAAGCAGGGCTAATTCTGCAGTGACTGGAGCATATATTTCCTAGTAGCAGCGTCCAAAGTCTGTGTCTTACAGAGCGCTTGCATGTTACATGCTGTGTCTTGATGTGGTGCTCTCAAACATGTTGGCAACTGGATGTTTTGCCTTATCAAACTGAAAATAAAGTTATCATTTACGTAGGCAAAGCTAATACCTATATTGCTTGAAGTGTGGTGGTGCTTGGAATAGGCAGAGTCACCCAAAGGGTGCATTTGTATCTAAGGAATATCGGCAGTGCTTCACACTTAACAAATATCTTCCCTCTTTTTGCAGGTATTAGGCATTCGTCTGTATGGTATATATTGCCTGAGGAAGGGATATATGGAAAAATAAATTTACTGAGTTGCAACTTAATTTGCATTAATTATTTCAAGCAGTTTTCTGAATTGGGAAACTATTGGATAGCAGTGCATTAATGCTTCATTTCTGTTGAGTATAATTCATAGTGAAGCTTCAAATGATTTATGGAGATCATTATTTACCTGTGGAAATTAATTATGTTATTTCCACCTGTTTGCACTGCAGCAAGATACCCTGTTGCTTTTCTTTTGTCTTAATTGTTCAATTATTATTTTAGTAACATAATTTGAGAAGGAGCTGTTAAGTGCTTTTCAAAGCAGCCCTTTGTTATTTAGAGTACAGCTATTAAAATAATGTGGGCTTTTTACTTATAATATCTACTGTAGGCTATTTAAGGTTAAATAACTGCAATATTTACTCTTCTGTTTGCTCATTTTTTAACTTTCTTTCAGCTCTGCGCTTGTGCCAGTTGTTGTTCACAGTGCCTGAACACTAAATTCCATAAGTTTCCTATAATGATGCATAACATTTTCCTTTTGTATACACATCCCCTTCCTTACTTTCTTCCTGACTCATGCATATCATGTGAAAAAATAAAAGTTGTCAGGCAGAAGAAATGTTCTGTATTTTGAAAAGAAGAGGGAGGGGAAAAAAAAGGAAACAAAGTTTTTGTTATCTTTCAGGGCTGTCCTGTAGCTTTCCCACCTGGGCAGCTGTCAGTGATGCATCAATCTGTCAGCCTTAAGTATTCAAGGAACAAAGTTGCCGAGGGAGAGGAATTCCTATTGATTCTTTCTATTTTGTATGATTGATGCTTTCTACTGGAAGAGTGGTTTTGATCAATTTTGTTTAACATAAAATTATTTTATGAAACTTAGCATTAGAATTTGAAATTTCTTCAGCCTTATGTTAAAAATAAACAGAACAGTCATTCCTTTATATCAGTATTTTCTGTCAGATTGCGCATATGGTAAGAAATGCTGGTTTTGAGAAAGCATAGATAAGCAAAATTCTTTTATTTCTTTTACTTGCTACTTTGCGTTACCCAGTAYGCTGGGTCATCATTTGTCAGGCTGACTTGAAGGAGATTTTGCTTCCTGAAGGTATTTGATTTAAAGAGAGAATCCTTCTTGCTCTAAGTATAAGCATTGAAAGCCAACCCAACATTTTCAGTGGTGATGACTGCATGCTAGCATTGTGTTTGTCACTGTAGTTCTACTTTTTTCAACATCTTTTTAGACTTGGCTAGTCATGAAATTTATTGCCTCAGCCTGTGATACTGTATTATATAAAAGTGGCAAAATATGTGTAATTTCCTCTAGTTCTGTAGAAAATAGAGGGTGAAAAAGCGTTTTATTGCTAAGAGAGAGAACATACTTATTCTCCTTTTGTTATTGCATCAGTACTGGTTTTAATTTTGAAGACATGCCTCCCTATTGTGTAGGAAAAGAGAATATGGTTTTAATAACAAGGTTAAAGTAACAGCAAGGAACTATCTTTGCAACTTTTTCTTTGTGTTAAGAAAGATTCTTTCACAAAGGCTTTTTGTTAAACAGTTGCACAGATTTGTTTTATGCCCAAGCTGAACTCATAATGCATTCATGCATTCATCAGATGTTATCAGATGTATTTGTGCCTTATATGTGACAGCATTATTCCAAAAGACCCTGTTTTAGTGCTTGGGTGCAAAGTCTAAGGGTTCATAAACAAAAAATGCCTTAATTAAACTGTTTCAGCTTCTGACAACACCAAAGAAGGGCCCGTGGCCCTCAGCTGGAGTATGTTGGGTGCCCCTGGAATCAAGAATGCAATGTGAAATTCTAATAAGTTTTTATAAATATTGTGASTAAAGAGAACTTGTGAGTTGACTCATACAGTGCAAAAGTTAAACTTTTAGTTTAACAAGTGTCGCCATTTGAAGTCCCTAATTTAAAGCTGAGAAATTCCAAAGATCATCCCTAAAGCCAGTATAAAATGCCTCGTACTGTGGGCAACCCAGTGTATTTTTCCCAAATGTACTTGATATGTGGAGCACCCTGAGGCTTAGCATCCGACCAGACTAGAAGCCTTTGAAGGAAACCTGCTTATATAAAGAGGCAGGAGTTTTCCATGCAGCGCTGTTACTTTCACATCAATCATGTTTCATTTCATGTTCAACAAAATAGTGCTGCTGCTTCARTGTTCTCGTGAATTTGATATTTGTTAGAGCTTTTTCCCATTCCTCCCCCATTTTTTTTTTCTTATTCTCCAAGTCATGAAATTATATGGAAATATTGACCTACTTTTTTTTCCCCCACCTCTTATGGTTTGGAGATAGGGAGATTATAAAGTATCAAGTTAATAAAGATGTGTCTCAGAAACATCTTAAATGTTCAAAAACCCTACAAGTAAGTTCCCTGTCTGTGTAGAGTGGAATGTGGCCAGCTTTAGGACTACCTGCTTCTCCAGTGTAAGTTTCATAGGATGAGGAGTAGTTTATTGGTCTGGTCTTCCTGACATGTAAGGGCTACCAAAATACCACGCAATGACAAGGCTTTCAGCTGCATCTGACTTTTCTGTTTTTCTCTGAAATGTTTTTTTTTTTTTTTTTTTTTTTTGTTTCTTAATGCATCTGCTACATGCATCTGGTAGTGTGTAGTTTACAACTTTTCATTACTTAGCATAGTTAAGAAAAAAGTTTTAAAAGAATTATACTCTTCCTTTTTTCTAGATAATGATCTGGACAAACTCTTATCGCTTTTAAAAAATCCAGATAAACCAACTGGTTGGGCAGAAAACTGTAGAAAACTGTTCTGCAAAGTCATGAAAGCCAAACCTGATATCATCAGTGGAACAAGTGAGTATTGCCTATCCATCTAAACAAAGGCAAACAAAATGCCATTAAAACAATCTTTAAAAAAATTACGTTGAAAATGAAATTACATTGAGAATGAAATTAAATTGACTTAAACCTTTTTAATTAGTCCGTTCCGTATTATGAGAATTGTATTATTTCGTACTTTTTTTCCTATGAAAACAAGATTAATGCTTCCTGTTTTGTTTAAATCCATGTCTGTGTCGATCACAGCCCTGTGAATAACCTTTAAACCCACTGGTGATTTTGTGCAAAGTCTGATAGAGGAGGAGAGCTCTGAAGCTTTCCTTCAAATTTTTTAAAGGTGCATGATTGTGGTATTCAGAAAGTTGARAGGAAAGTCTGAGAGAAAGAAAAATTCTTTCCAGATATCAGCAAATTACTCTAAAGGAGAAAATAAATGATATGWATAGTCAATTCTGTTTTCAGAATTAAGCCTTACTAAACATCAGTGCATCCACTCATTCACCTTTTTGTTTTTTCTTATTRCCTTCTGTGTGTATTTCCTAATGGRTAGYGAGCTTGTGCTGCAGCTGCAGGTGTCAGGCAGTTAAACCATCCAAAATAAAATCAACAGTTACCTAAGTGACATAAGGCAMTGGAAACCAAACTTGTAACAGAGAATTACCTAACAATAAAGAAACGATGTGCTTTCAGGAAATACTGACCTGCAGTTCTTTAAGATTATTGATTATGTTTGATTATAAAAGTTTATCTTTTGATTAAAGAAGATGCTTAGTACATAGTTTGAACATAGTTTAGTTATGTACATAGTTTGTTGCTTACATATTCCAAAGACTTCCGTTTAAATTTTTTAGAAACTGATCAATACAACTGACAGTAAGGCAGAAGAAATATATTCTATATGGAATCAAAGTAGCACAACATGTGTGGTTTGTGTAAGAAACCTGAATTTTACCGTAATATATAGAGACACACCAGGGTGTACGTGATTTACAGAGGAACTAATTCAGTATAAAAGTAACAAATAAGAAACTTTCACTTATGTAAATGTGATTGAAAGTCATAATTATTGAAACTTTCAAAATTCTTCAAGCTTTCTGTTCTTGTAGCTTGTTTCAAATGAGTTTRTGTTTATATCAGGTGGTGTTAATTTAGTCAGACCTTTTACCTTCTGTTCAGAGGAATGTGTGTATGTAGGCAGAATATGCATGTGTTTGTTTATAATCTACCTATGTGTTTATTATGTATATTGTACACATCCACAAATGTATATATTTGTGGAGAAGGGAAAGGAGTTCTGTAAGACAGGTGAACAAATGGAGATTTGTAAACTGAAATACTGAATATACTTTATGAAATACCAAATATACTTCATATGAGCTTCTGCTATTGCAAGAATAAATAGAATAGAGCCCTTAAAATCTAGATTTTGCAAGCAATAGAGATATGTTTCCTTTTCTTGCTTATTTCTCACAGAACTATTATTCCAGTGAGTGTTTTTTAATGCCACAGATTGTGAAGCACAATTCAGTCTTTGCAATATCAATTTATTTGAATACAGCATTTTCTAGACAGATTTCTTCTTGTATTACATGAAATTAATGTTAGAAATTGCTAGTCTGTCTTCTTACATACAAAAGGAATTATATATTGTATATAAACTAAATTGTATATAAAAAGAGAACATATGCTTAATGTAGCTAGCTTACGAAGAAAAATAAAGTAGAATTCTATTCTTTTATGCTTTTCAGTGTTCTACACACAGCCTCAAACCTGTGTAGGTTGTTTCCTGCAACTTTGCTGGAGGTACCAGCAGTTAGAATTAAGAATTTAAAGGGAATCATTACAATTTGTTTACCCAAAAGGAAGAGATTAGGATTTCTTCTGATTAGCTGTTTCCAGCTGAGATGAAGCAGTTGGAAGTAAAAGTAAGCCAGAAAGCTATCCATGGAATTTTTTAGCCCTTTACAGCAGCTTCTGTAAGTGCATTCACAAGCCACACAAGTGTGAAAATTGAAACAGTCTGGCTTAATGAAATACTAAATTCAAAAATACTATTAAAGGCTAGCAATAACATAAATAAAAGTTGTGCTGCTATGAAAGTTGCTGTTTAAGTGAGGCAGATCTGCATGCAGCTATTTTGGAAACGCAATATTTCTGCTAGCTGTGTGGTTTGAGACGATATTGCATTYACAGAAACTTCTGTGAGCGACAGCTGTGCTGCTACGTGTGCTCCCTTTGCAGGAGCGTGTGGTTTAAGCTTCAGCCTTCGTGAGATGAAAGACTTGACTAACTTCAGCCTGCAGTGTGGTCTCCCTCAGGCTCTCGTGTGTGAAAGAAACTTTTCTAGGCTGTGATTTCAAGAAGGCAAATCAGAGCAACTGAATTAGATTTCCATTCTAAATTGGTTCTCAAATGAACCTATTATTTTGTATAAGAACCACGTAGGCTTTCTAAGCTTTTCTTTTTAAATATTACCGAAGTCTTCTAAGATAATTCAATTAGATCTGAATTCTTTTGATCTCTTACTTGCCCCACCCTTTTTTTTTAAGTGTGACCAAATTCTGAATGTAACATTTGCAAAAGAGGATTACCTTTTTGACTATCTTTTACRTAGTGTAAGTGCCTGTGAATGTACATGCATGTGAGAGAAGATTACACTATTTGATTAGCATTGAATTTAAAAGGCTTGTTTTCCATTATTAAAGATGTTATATTATGTTATGGTGTTTTCTTCTCAGACAAAATACAACCATTAGTTATTTTACTATTTCACTGTGTAAGAATCAAAACTCCCTCCAACTGCTSCTCAGAATTCAAAAAGGCCTCTCCATTGTTACTATTAATAATGGAATTGCTGAAAGTTTTTATTGAGCAATTTGAAGTTGATGGAGTTAAATCTCTGACTGCTACTACAAAAAGAAGCCAACTGTCCAAGATTTTTGCTCTTGAATTTGAATCTTGAAAATCTTGAATTTTGCTCTCTTAATATAAGTCATAAAAGACTGTAACTCTTGAGAGAGTATTTTTTCCCTGTTTGGTTGGTTTAAACACATTTGAAACATCTGAGAGTTGGTACATAATATGATCTAGAAACTAAATCCATTAAAGAATCTAAAAAATTCTGATGCTTGTGGTAGTAAATATAAAACAGCTCTCTAGGGGCACCTTGTAGTTTTTGKTTTTTTCTGGCTTAAACCCTTCACAGTGTTAGAGTGTAGATACTGGGTAACCTCTTGTGGTGGCTACGTATTAGCAGTTTGATTTGCATCTTTTTTAAATTTGTTACTGTGATACTGTTTAAAAGCAATTTTAATTACCTGTCTTTTGTGCATCAACTCTTCGTGAATGACTTCACTTGAGTGCTGTTAAACCATCCTGGCTTTGCTTCATAGTTCCATCTTCRTGAACATATTTGGAAGCTTGTAAATAACAGCTCATTTGCTTAGTATTAAGACGCAAAAAAAAATAGTCTAGATCACCTGTCATCTCACAACAATGTTCTCTTGAAAGGCACCGTGTTTTGTGAAAACCCTGCAATTGTGTGCTAAGTTTGTTTTGATACACTCCACTTACATGTCTTTCCCTCTCTGACTTCATTAAAAGCTTTGAAAGATCCTGATAGGCACTTAGATAAAGACGTTTGAATGGGGAAAATCTATTTTGTGCTTGAGTTTCAGGAAAAAAAAAATGCTTAGCAGTTGAGCTGTCACTTCTCCCATTAACTCRAGCACTGAACTGAAATATTTGACTGGTTAGGTCAAGCATGTGGATGCCTTCTAACAGAGAGGAAACAAATGTGCAGATTTTAAGTTTKGTGAATTATGCCATATATTATTCTTTTAATGTTGCTCCTGTTTGTTATTGCAGCATGGAATATTTCAGTAATCTTAATATGAACACTCATGCACTAAACCTATATATGGCTTTCGAGAGTTTATGCTTAACTTCGTTCAGCTGTTTGTTGCTCTAGTGCATTGGGGATTTTTGTGTGTTTTACTTGCGTATATATTTATTACGTTGTTTGTGGACCAAATTCTGCTATGGATTAAGTTGTTTACAGAATGTAAAAGTAATCAAGGAGAGGAGAAAAAAGACATTTATCTATGCTATTCCATATAAATAAATTAAAATGTTAATCAGCTCTGGCAAATGTCTTTGGCATCTTTAGAAGAGAAAGAGGTAGAGGAAGCTCTTGAGGCTGTATGATTTCAAAGACAACATTACAACATCAGTAAGTTTCCCGTACCTCCCCAAAAAAAGATACAGTTTTTCAAGGTCTATGCAACTTAAGTGCAGTTTACACTTTCCAAGTGTAAGCACTTTTCTTTTATTAGCTCCTTTGATTTTAAAAAAATAAAGGCTGTGTACAGATCAATTATTCTGGTATTCACAAAATGAATAAACCGTTGTTCTGTAATGTAAATTGCATTTGCTAATCCATTTGCTGTATTAGAGTCATGTTTAGAAGAAGCTGTATAAGGTTTAATTAGCAGTTTCCTCTGCCTGTAAAGGAAATGAAAGAACAAAATTTATATGCATAATTTCTTTATTTTGATTTACCAAGGGATGGCTGCTTGTGTTTATAAGTAGTTTTTTGCTGTACAAAATTAATTCTTTACTGTTGGATTTGGCAGCTTTAACTGTGCACTGTATTTAGTTGCTGTAGTGAAGCATCTTTCTTCCTCCTCCCCCCCATCAATACATGAACACTAAAGTTCAAACTATTAAAAACTTGTTGGACTGATTAATGACCATGAAATTACTGTTTGCATTTGTTTCTACAGTTGCAGAATCATTATATTATTTTAAATATTTTAGGTCACAAATAAGGAAGAGTTACCATTAAATGTCAAAATATGAGCTTAAAGTGATGGGAGAAAGACTAAGTTTTTGTCTTTGAGAATATTCTTCATTATTTTTCTAGCATAAGAGGCATCAGKCTGTGGGCAGAGCTAATGTTCAGTTTTCCTCCCCCTCACACACAAAATAACTTGCACTGCAGTCTCCTATGTTAGTTTTCCTGCTGGGAAGGCTAGTTCCAGAGTTTTTTCCGTTGCCACCTCCACYACAGATTGCAGTGCCTTGCCTGTGCTTCTGTAACCATTTGCACAGCTTCCACCTGAAATGATTTAGTGAAATCATCTAGCTTTAAAACACCAAAACTACCTGTGTGTGCATGGAGATCACGTACAGGAACGGGTGAGCACAATATGGCTTGAGTTCTTTTGTACTGACCTGCTGCCAAGGAAATGATAGCAAGCCCAGGAAACCCCAAAGACAACTGTTCTCATTACTCTCTAAATCGACTTTCTTGCTTCAGACTGTTGTGAAAAGAGTTGCAGCACTGTTTTTTTAATTCAATTTGTCATGCAGCTGTCTTGAGATAACATTTACTTTTAAAACAAGTTAATTGTTGGCTTTATTGAATTCTTAATACGGGTGATCTTAGTATGGACTTCCTCTGTGCAATATATGTAAATGCTTCCTTGTATCCTTTTGCTTAAACCCTCAAGTAGCTGCAGGAGTATCAAGCTTGCAGAGTCAAGGATTAGAAACGGTCTTTGCTAATGATTTTTCAGTGAGATTTGTTACTCTCATTGATAATTTCCTGTMTGATTTGTTGGTTATTATTCTGTTAGGATGTGAGATATGATTTCTTACAGATAAGATTTCTTATCTAGAAACAAGATTTCGTTATGTGGCTTACCTACGCAGCCGCTGCAGATTTAGAGTTTCTGTTTAGCAAGAATCAAGAATTTTATGGTCATCACGGAAAATAGATTTTCTCAAAGGAAATTCTCCTATCACTTAATTTTGAGTGTGCAATTTTTATCTTGTGATTGCATAGGCAATCTTATATTGCTTATTGGAAACAGCTCTTAAAACTTCATTAACTTTTATTGGTATAGAGGTTTTTTCTTTCCTGTCTACACATACACAAAGACAAATAGGATAAGATACTGTAGCTTAATTATAGCCAAATTTCATTTTATATTTACACCATGTAACAAATTATGAAGTAATCTTTGGAGGATATAAAGATAATATGTGATTCCCTTTCCCTTTCAGCTTACACTGAACATATTTTCAGTAAAGCTATTAAAATTTAATTTAGGTTAGGAATGATGTTAGGAATGCAGAAGCAGAAAGCATGCTTTGAATTGTTCCCCCATAAAAACATGAATAAACATGCAGCTATTCAGATAGCTTTATTTATTTGCATGCTGTCATCTTGTAATGTAGTTTTACATTTTGTTCATTGCCTCCAGTATTTTAATGGCTTTTTGTTTTTTGTAGTTTTGGCAGAATTAATTGAAAAGTTTGTGTCACGTCTTTCAGAAAGCCCATTGGATTGTTATTTCAGCAAAGGAGACTATAAAGGTCAGTTTCCTAATAATTCATTACCTTGCAGCCTCTTTGTATTTCAGTTACTTTTAAATGCACCTGCAGTGCTTTTGGAGTTGTTGAAAATGTTTTCTAACAGCTCAGAAATTCATTGATTAACTGATAAGGAATACATTGTTTTGGATGAAATATAAAAAGATGATGTACTTGAGGAAAGTACACAGCTAGTTATTAGTGATGTGTTTTCATATTTCTGTATGGGCAATGAGGAGACGGAGATGAAATGTATATGTGGTATGATATAAAGTATTTGCTGACACCCACTATAGAATGATTGGCATAGCTGACAGCACAGCTCATATCAGCATGCAGTCTTATCTGTTGAAAGCCTCATAATGTATGATCACCTCAAAACTATGCCAGTTATATACATTAGGTACATTTTAAACACTTTGAGTATATATTTTAAAAATAGTGCAGTAGTTGAAGGAACAGAGTAATKAATGTTGTTGACGTAGATCCTGCTTGCAATCAAGAATGAAGAATGAATTATGAATTTATTCTCAATGTGAAGTAATAATTTTTAATATTTGAAATATCTCAAAATAAGAACATTTAGATGAGCTTTTAATAGCTACTCAAAACCACAGATTTGTTGCTTACTCTGCCTAGGTCTATTGCTGAGTAGGTTATTTTAGTTAGTCATTTGGAGTACTTATTCAGCTGCTGAAGAATCTAACCAGCTTTGGGCAGAACTTGGCATTTATACTATTATTTTATTGGCACATACATAGAATGCAAATACGGCATCCCTGGGGACCACAGACTTGCCTTTGAAGTTTCAAAGCATAAAATCTCTTTAGTAATTTACAGGATGATTTTCTTTTGTGTAGTGGCCTTGCCTTTAGCCATTTACCTGCTGTTAACTTGCTAATGCAATACCCCTAATTTTACTTGACATTCTCTCTCTTTGCTTATAGAGTTGCTGAAGTACCATTTCTTCTGATACTACTAAACTTTTTTCTTCCAAAGATCAATTCTTGTAAAATTGAATTCCAGCATTTTCTGAACCACACAAATAGTTATTTTGTGACCTGTATCAATTTGTCATTTCAATTTTGAGTTCTCCAAAAGCACAAGCAACAAAAATCTTCTTATGTCCTCATAAAATTTGCTATTTATGTATTTCTGACTTTTTTTTTTTTAGTTCAAGTTATGACTCGGATGTTTTCTTTAAGAGCCCTCATAATGTTGACACCTAGAGTACCTCTCTTATTCCCTTCTAGCATCTCTTTAGGTCATAGATCAATGTTCATAGTCAGTCATAGTCACTTTCCAGCAATGTAAATAGTAATATGTCTCTATATAGAGACAGAATGAGAGGGCAAATTTCATSTAAACTATATTGTTAGATTTGAAGAAACACCAGGTTTGGAAATCCTGTGATAATCACATTCATTAAGTATGTATTTTGGAAACTGAAAATCCCAAAGAATAGGTRTGTTTGATCTTTGTGGTGTTTTCATTTGCAAACACTTTTGAGTTTCCATGTGTTTTAATAAAGACAAGTTTGGAGATGAGAGAATAAGGGGCTCTAATTAAGATAACCAGTAGTCTGATGGTCGAAGTACTGATGTGAAATGTAGGTGAGGGACAGTTGCTCCTTTCATGTTTTCTTTCCCTGTCGGCAAAACCTTTGTCAGAGATTTTTTTGGAGAAGAGTTCTCCCGTCCAGGAAACTGTGTTGTTCAATCAAGAAGAATATGCTTTAACTTGATTTTATTTTGAGTTTTATAGGAAAATGGTATTGAAATTTTCTCGGCATGTTTTTCAGTCAGGTATTGAAATAAATATTGTATGTGAAGACTAACCAATGAAGTTATTAATATTAAGTCACTTTTTAACGTTGTGAAACAAAAATCTGGCTATATAATTGAATCTGTGGCTGTAGTCCACTCTGGAAGATATAAAAGACTTGAATGTAAGAGTCACATGTATAGATGAATTACAGCCATTGCAGGTTCTTTTAGACATCATGAAATGTGCAGTGTGGCATTACTATAAAAGTGGGAAATATGCTTTAAGACCCAACCTGCATATTCACATTTCCTGTGTATGTCCAGAGTGGACAAGCAAAATGCATTCAAAATACTTTTTTTTTCTATTCTTTTTTTGGTGGAGAGGGACGGGTAGACGGGGATGTRGAGGGGTTCTCATTCTCTCAAGGACTAAATAATGATTGGCTAGATTTACATATATCCCCAGATGTTTCTTCCAGAGTTTCTAAAGGTGGGTATTTCTCCAGCACCACAGTTAATTACTGAATGCCATCCTAAAACTGCTTTTACAGTAGAGGTATCTCCTAGCTCCAGATCCAAGTAAGCCAGACACACACTTGACAAGTTCACATGTACACCATTCACGCTGTTGAATAAATTTGGAATCTGAGGAACTGAACAACGTTTTCTAACAGCTGTTTAATTTTAATGAAGAGAAGTCACAATTTTCATGCAAGTAGTTTCAGTACAATGCATAGATATTCAGTGTTTATCAAGTTCCTTGAAATGAGAAATGTATTATCTTAAAATATGACAGCTTTCTAAATCTGTATGTAGCTGTAATTAGAATAGCACAGTCATTTTTTTTCTGCTGTGGAATCCCTTGGGATTTCAGTCTATTAGAAAATTTGCAAATATGGAAAAATCAAATTAGTTTGGGTTGTTATCACTTGCAAGATAAGAAAGAAGGAAAAATGACTGATAAGCTACTACATAGTTGCAATGTTTAATCATAACCAGTAGCACAAATCTTACTTGAAGTTTACTCTGTTCTAGGAGCACTAATATTGCTCCAGTGTGGATTCAGATGACAGCACAAACACATAGAATGTGGACTTCAAATGTTAGTGAATGCTGTCAATAGCCAGTTAATACTTTCTCATTTGCTTTTATTTTTTGTTTTATTCTTAAAAATAAACAGTTTCTTTGAAAGCCAAATTGTGATGCCTCGCTGCAGTAGGGTGGCAAGGAATTGAAATTTGCACTAGTATTAAAAAAGACGTTGTGCACTAGGGGGTGTGAAATTCTTAAATGAGAAGGTGTGAGTATAGCGTTTCTCAGAGGGAAATGCCCATAAAAGGCATTTTGCCTGTTGCCAGTTTTTTYTTTTTTTTTTTTTTTTTTTTTTGTTGTTGTTTGTTTTTTTAATAAAAGAAAATGTAATTGGACTGAAAAAACAATTGTTCAACTTACCCTGCTGGAAAGCACCTCTGTTGAGAGGACGAGAGAATCCTTCTGTGATAAGACTGAGGGATATCTTAAGAGTGAGAGGAAAGACTGATGGGAGCGTACCAGTCATTCTGGGAAAGAGAAAGAAATTGACCTTTTGATGAGATTTGAAATCAGGGAAGCAAGTGTTGGAAACAAACTAAAAGTAGTTTTTCTAATTAATAAAAAAGTAAAGTATTAAAGAAAAACTTCACTTACTAAATMACTTACTGAATTCATTTTTTTCCTATTTAAAATTATCCTGGCAATTAATTGGCAATATTTGGCTCTTAAAAACTTTTTAAAGTAAGGACTTTCTATTTTTAATGAGCAAGATTGTATTAAATAGTGAATATTTTTTAGGAATACTGGGAGAAGATATACCAGCATTTCTTRTGATAGTGCTTCTACAGAAGCCTTCTGTAGGGTGCTTATTTAAGGTAGGTTGTGAGTGAAAAATGTGATTGCATGGCTAAATAAAGTATTTATATTTTAAAATGATCCTAGCCTTTTTGCTGTGTTATTTTATGCATTTTAGAATGAGAGGCAAAGTTTACTTTATAATCTTTTTTTTTAATGTTATTATAAATCTTTAGAGCTCCTAAAGCAGTATGTGAAATTCTGACATCCTTACAGCCACTAGTTTTGATTTAGATTAACTTCCCTTTTACAATACTTTTGTTAAATAGGATATTTAAAACATTTGTTTCATATATTTTTATTATTATAAATAAATGGGAAGCTATAGCATATTTTATTAATCTTTTCCATGCATTAGATAAAAAAAAGTTGGCAGAACATGATGTTCATTCCATTTAATAAAAATAACAATGCTGTATCTTGTCCCCTTCTAATTCAGTGTTCAGAGATGTGCTTTGTCCTTTGAGGACAAATTCTTATTTAGAAAATTGGTCTTTCAGTACTTGTCTTTTGGAATCCATTGTGTTTCAAAGCCGAAGTTATATCAGTTTTATTGATAAATATCTGTCAGATGAGTTTTGCAGAAAATTGAACTCAGTGTATTAAATAGAGCTACTGTGTGCTTTATTGCAGTAGTGCATTCAATGCATTCCTGCCACCTTACTAGTCAACTTTTTATTCGCAATCTGCACTATATCAGCGTCCCACTTAGTAGTAATAATTTTATAAGCTTAAAGGAGCACTTAAGGTTTCTAAGTCTGATTTTTAATCAGTGGAAAGTAGTCCTTTGTGTATTCTAAATGACTTTATAGTTTTCTGAAGCCTGCTATTCCCAGTCAATTAATTAGAAAACAAAACGGAAAATCAAGACTTTTGACACACAACAAAGAACTACAATTTGTATGTTCCCACTGTGAGGTGTGGATTGGAAGTAACTCAACTGCTTGGTCTACAGAGCTGTGATTATATCAAATATACCAGTGTACAAAAGCAGACGGTTTTGCCTTGAGGAGATGCTGTATCGTATTATATTGTTACCCAGTCCTAACTCCGTGTTAATTTTATCATTTTTCACAATACAGAAGAAAATATCAGGGGGAAAACTGATAAGGGGGAAACCCTTTTCAGCAACTAAGAAGTTATTACAACAGAGACAAAAAGGCAGTGGAAACTGATGAAATCAATTGTGTTCTTTTAGCATTAACAGGAAATAAGTGTTCAGTGTGTGTTGTGAGCYGCTGGCAAAAGAAAGCAGCAGTCCCAAGCAGGGGTTTATATTGCAGCCCTTCCTTAGGACACTGCAGTCAGACTCCATGACCAGCTCCAACCCCATCAGCCGCAGGAGGAGGCCAGGAATCCTTCTGGTTCAGAGGTTTTTGTGCTGTTTCCCTCTGTCCTGCCATTAAATACAGTGTTGAGAGGACTAAATTAACCATGAACCATTCAAACTGCCCCTGGTTTGTTACCTGTCCTGCAGTCTAGGACGCATTACATCTCTGGCCTTCATGACTGCAAATAGGAACCTGGAAACAAATTGAGCGAAGGAAGTATCTTAATTATTACATGAATAAGCAGACAGCATGGAGCATTACCTGAAAAAAAAAAAAAAAGAGTTTTTTAAAATTTGTATTTATTATTGCAATTATTATTATTTTTAGCTGAAATTCCCCAGTGTTTAGTGTGTTTTATTAAAGTTATAATAAGGAAGAGTATTTCTTCTCGTATTTCTGATGCTGAAGCTTATGGCTTCACTGTTAAGTACAGGTTTTCTGTGTTCTTTTCATCCAAAAAATGCAATCTACTTCAAGTCATCGGAGAAAAGGT